>NC_055988.1:103764086-103961586 GCF_018446385.1 Zingiber officinale
TGCTTAACAAAAATCTGCCAATGCGTTGCTTAATAGAACAATTGATGTTCGGTTCTTAACAGAAATCTGCCAATGCGTTTATTAAGGGCTAACGGCATCACCCTTTCTAATAGATTTTATTAAATTGTGCATGTTCCTAACCTTTAGGTGATTATGTGTAGCTATAATAGAAAGAGACCAATGCTTATTTTTTCTTTGCATTGCTGCTGTAGTATGCTTTAAGATTTCAATTTTTTCTGTGCCATTGGTTTCCTGTAGCTAGTGTGCTTTGTTGTCCTTGCTTTCAGATTTTGTGTACAACATTGGGAGTTTATGGGTTTCGGATTTTCACTGCTAGACAATGAAAATAGGTGTTATATGGGTTTTAGATTCATTGATTTCGTAGTATAGTATTTTAGTTACAGATTTCTTAGTAAATCACATTTAGCAATAGCAAATTCTTTCCTTATGCTTTGTTATGTTGGAAGTGATTCATATCACGTTTCAACTTGTGATAGCAGTAGCAATTCTGTCCTTTATGCTTTGCTTGGTTGGAATAAATTGAGAATAAGTAGATCTCCCAAGTTCTGTCCTAGTGAATCACGTTTAACAGCAACAACTTCTCTTTATGCTTTCCTTAGTTGGAAAGAATTTAGAATGTGTAGACCCATTAAGTTCTGGTTCTAGTATATCATGTATCAACTCTTTGATAGTAGTATCATCCTTTCCTTGAGGTGTTTGGTTGGTTTGTACAGAACTGGAATAGCTAGGGATTTTAGTTCTTTCCTTGCTTTCGGAACATGTTGTACAGATTAATGGGGTTGCTAGAGGTTTAAGATTAGTTCCTAGATTTGCTTGCTGCTTTTAGTTCTGTTGTAGCATGCATAAAGAGGATTTGATGGCCCCTTTGTTATTATTTTAGTTTATTTCCATGAAGCCCATATGTAGCAAATATTATACATGTGAAAGAACTGACGTGGTTACAAGATTGAGTATCATGGAGGAACTGTGCTTCTCTATAGAAATTAAAAAGCAAATTATGTCTTCATCATTAAGGAAGCAAGATAAGGCACCTAAAATTTAAAATGTCACTGAGAGGGATAGTGAATTTGTGAATGTAGCCGATGACAATAACTGATAAAGGTGAGATGTCTATGAAGTTTATTACGCATTGAAGGATTCATTTAGAGAGATTGCTAGTTTGAGATTTGAGAGGTTGACAAGATTCATGTTCTTAACTTATAGGGTATATTTAAAGCTATACCTGATCTCTAGCTTTTAGTTACTTGATTATTTGGTTATTTATACTCAGAACTTAACTTGTTAGGAAATGACTAGTGAAAGTTTGAAGATCCCAGTAGGTTTTTAGCTTGAGTTGGGGTTTGCCGTGCAAACCGGTCATTCTTGACCATTAGGCAATGAACACGAGATGGTATAGATTTTTGTTTAAGTGTTTCAGTGTTGGAATTTGTTTAAACATTTCAGTTATGTAAGAAGTGTTCTTTTATTAGAAGTATAAGAAAGATAAGGAAAAGAAAGAAAAAGGCCAAGGCCTTAAGTAGACCCCAAAGTCAAGACGTTAGGGATTTTGGCACACAAGGTGCTTATTAAAATGTCAAGGCATTTAAAGAAGAAGTAATTAAGATAATAAGATATTTTACTTTGAAGAGGCTAGTACCCGACTTCCAAGGTTGTCGTTAAAAAAATTCAGGTGTCCAATTCCAAGGTCTTGGCCCTGGTAGACCAATGTCTGCTCTTTTAGGATTGGTGGCTCGCTACCCCAACCTATTAGGGAACGCGCATAAGATGGTACTAAGCCTGGGCCCAAGAGAAGTTGATTACTATTTTGAAGTATTATAAGTATAAGCTTTTGAACAAGTAAAACAAGTTTTTTTTATAAGTATAAAAGCATTAAAGAATAAGTTTTAAACAAGTGAAATAAAAGAATAAGTTTAGAACAAATGAAATAAGTTTCATTTTGTTTTAAAATCAGCAAGTTGAGTTTTCTTTTATGCTAGTATGTTATTTAGATTAGCTTACTGTTCTTTACTATTAGATGAGCATGAGTAGTCTTCAGTAAGCATTCAGTTAATTCATGTTATAGATATATGTACATGCATATCAAGATTTTTGTGAGTTAGATAACGCTTACTAAGCATTTTACTTATAGATTGCATTTCCTCTTACTGCAGATACAGGAAAGGAAAAGATTTAGCAAAGGAAGGCGACAAGGTGGCGCGGATGGTGTGTGATGCCATGACTATGGAAGTCTTGGGACTTAGTTTAAGAATTTGTTAGATTAATTCTGTATATAGGTTGATAAGAAAATTTTGGAGTAAGAAGTTGTATTTTATTTTGTTTCCGCTATTCATTACTTGCATGATTTGATTTTATTAAACTGCGTGGTGATGTTATTTCTTTTGTGTGTTTGATATATGTTTCAGCCACCTGTGGCTGATGTATATTATATTTGTATCTCAGTTTAAGGTCACCGGTACAGGGGAGACTCTGCCAAAATTTTTCGGTAGGGATTCCTTGTGGTTTCGATCATATCGGTTAAGTAGAGTTAATAGTTAAGTAACGGTCACCCTTAGAGAGTAGTAGTAGTAAGAAGGGTGGTCGTTACAAGGTAGAAGTCATATCTTCCTAAACATGCATAGACAGAGTTTCCCTAACATACTATCATCCAAAACTTCACGAGTATCGTTTATCAAGTTAAGCTTTTGTCTCTTTTTACCCACCTGAGTAAGTTATTGATTTTGGAGGTGTCAACTAGTTTGGAGCCTCCTCCTGAATTATTGATCCCGTTTTAGGTTTGGGGTTTGTGTCAATTTGCATTATAGTTATAATAGACTTGGTTATAGTCTGGGTTTAGATTAATTTTATTTTTATTTAATTTAGGTTTAGTTATTGCTTTATTCAACTTTGCTGAATTTAGGTTAGAGGGTTTAATTTTTTAGATTAAGGTTGAGTTATTTAGAGGGTCCGCCCATGATTAAGGTTTTTTTAGATTAAGGTTTAATTTTTTAGAGGGTTTAACTCCGCCCATGATGACCGGTCATGGCCGGTCCCAAACCCGGATAAAGGAGGAGGGTTGCGTTAGGTTGCCAGCCAACGTCAAACTATGGCAAATATTTCATGAATGAATCCATTAAACTATTGTACTAATGCTAGGTTGTTCCCCGGAAGGAACGCGTTGCAGGGTCCGACTGTAACGTCTCGGCAAGGACCGCTACATCTCCATAACTCGGGTGTAGTGATAAATATGCAAGAGTTCGCGTTACAGGGTCCGACTGTAATGTCTCAGCAAGGACCGCTACATCTCCATGAGAACTTGGGTGTAGTGTTAAATAGGCAAAAGTTCTCACACCATAGGTTAGATAAGAACAAATATGATAGGAAAACTAATAATCTAAGATTTGGAACATGGAACATAGGAACTCTCACTGGTAAATCAATGGAGGTAGTAGATATGATGATTAGGAGAAAAATTAATATTTTATGTGTACAAGAGACAAAATGGACAGGTGCGAAGACAAAGATGATAGAGAACTCGGGTTTTAAGTTATGGTACACGGGAAAGAGTAAAACAAGAAATGGAGTGGGTATTATTGTAGATAGTTTGTTAAAGGATGAAATTGTAGGAGTAGTTAGAAAAGGGGATAGAATTATAACCCTTAAGATAATAGTGGCGAAAGAAACTATGAACATAATTAGCGTATATGCACCACAAGTAGGATTAGATGAAGCTACCAAATTAAGGTTTTGGGAGGACTTAGATGAAATATTACAAAATATTCCACCAAATGAAAGGATTTTAATAGGAGGTGATCTAAATGGGCATGTCGGAGTAAAAAATGAGGAATATGAGAGAGTACATGGGAGTTATGGGTTTGGAACGAGGAATGAGGAAGGGAAAACTATATTAGATTTTGCGATAGCATATGACCTTATATTAGCTAATACGTTTTTTAAGAAAAGAGAAGAACACTTAGTCATATTCAAAAGCGGGAATAATAGATCGCAAATTTACTTTCTTATGGTTAGGAAGAAGGATAGAAAGATTTGTAAAGATTGCAAAGTCATCCCTGGAGAAAGCTTAACTACCCAACATAGGGTAGTAGTGTTGGATATACGCCTCAAACATAGTATCAATAGAAAGAAAATATATACAATTCCTAGAATTAAGTGGTGGAAGTTAAAGGATGGGAAACAACATATATTTAAAGAGAAGGTAGAAGTACAAGCATTAGGTGAAATATACGATGACTCTAATACAACATGGGATAAGATGGTATCAAAGTTGAAAATAGTAGCTAAGAGTGTCCTCGGTGAGTCAAAGGGACATGCACCGCTAAGTAAAGAATCTTGGTGGTGGAATGAGAAAGTACAAGAGAAAGTGAAGGAAAAATGAATAGCTTATAAGGAATTATATATTTGTAAGAACGAGGAAATTTTAAAAAAATATACAATAGCCAAGAAAGAAGCTAAGAAAGTAGTGAGTGAAGCAAAAAATGAAACTTTTGGACGGTTATATCAAAAATTGGATACAAAAGAAGGGGAAAAAGACATCTATAGAATAGCTAAAGGGAGAGAAAGAAAAACAAGAGATCTTAGCCAAATAAAATGTATTAAAGATGAATGTAATAGGGTATTAGTAAGCGATGGAGAAATAAAAGAGCGGTGGAAGAGGTATTTTCATCAACTTTTTAATGAAGGTTTAGGAGACCAACTTAACTTAGGTAATTTAATTAGGTCAAATGAGCATCGAAATTTTAATTTTTATCGTAGAATTCAAACTTCAGAAGTAAAACAAGCTTTAAATGAGATGCACAATGGAAAAGCCGTTGGACCAGATGATATTCCGATAGAGGTATGGAAGTGCTTAGGGAAACAAGGTATTGAATGACTTACAAAATTATTTAACATGATATTGAAAACCAAAAAATGCCTGATCAATGGAGGATAAGTACTCTAGTTCCCTTATATAAGAATAAGGGAGACGTACAAAATTGTGCAAACTATAGGGGTATTAAACTAATGAGTCATACTATGAAACTTTGGGAAAAAGTAATAGAAAAAAGATTAAGGAAGGAGACCATAGTGACAGAAAATCAATTTGGGTTCATGCCTGGAAGGTCGACAATAGAAGCTATACATCTTCTTAGACAATTAATTGAAAAATATCGGGAGCAAAAACAAGATCTACACATGGTATTCATTGACTTAGAAAAGGCATATGATAGAGTCCCAAGAGAAATTATATGGAGAATTTTAGAAAAGAGAGGTGTTAGCGTAACATATATTGAACTAATTAAGGATATGTATGACGATGTAACGACCAGAGTAAAGACTTCAGGTGGAGTAACTGAAGTATTTCCAATAAAGATAGGGTTACATCAAGGATCAGCTCTAAGTCCCTATCTTTTTACATTAATTATGGATGAACTCACTGCACACATTCAAGACACAGTACCGTGGTGCATGTTGTTTGCAGATGATATTATTTTGGTAGATGAGACACGTGAAGGAGTAAATGCTAAGCTAGTATCTTGGAGGGAAACACTATAAGGGAAAGGTTTTAAGCTTAGTAGATTAAAGATGGAATATATGGAATTTAAGTTTAGCAATATTAGAAGTAATGAAACAATTGTTAAGATAGGAGAGGACGAGTTGCCTGGAACCGAGAGATTTAAATATTTAGGATCATTTTTACAAAATGATGGAGAGATTGAGAGAGATGTCTTACATAGAATACAAGCAGGATGGGTGAAATGGAGGGGAGCGTCGAGTGTTTTATGTGACCGTAAAGTACCTCTTAAACTTAAAGGTAAGTTCTATAAAACCGCAGTTAGACCTGCTATGTTATATGGAAATGAATGTTGGGCTATGACTCGAGCACATGAGCAGAAGATGAGAGTTGCAGAGATGAGGATGTTAAGGTGGATGTGTGGACATACGAGGATGGATAAAATAAGAAATGAGAGCATTAGAGAGAAAGTAGGAGTTGCATCTATTGAGGAAAAACTCAGAGAGACACGTTTAAGATGGTATGGACATGTACTTAGACGACCAATAAATGCTCCAGTTAGGCGATGTGAAACTATGATAAACATGCATATAAAACGAGGAAGAGGAAGACCAAAAAAGACTTGGTTAACAACAATAAAACAAGATAAAATTTATTTAAATATAGATGATGATATAATAGGAGATAGAGCTCAATGGCGTAAAAGGATTCATACAGCCGACCCCACCTAGTGGGAAAATGCTTGGTTGTTGTTGTTGTTGTAAGGTTGAGTTATTTGGTTTTAGATAGTATATTTTATTTTTAGGTACGTAGAATTGATTAATTCCTACTTCCGTGGTTAGACACGCTTTCGAAACCTAGGTCTTGATTTGTTTTTTATTTTGATTGACTAAGATATAAAGGTTTTGTTAGTCGAGCTGGACTTGTATCCGAGTCCGAACTTATTGTAAATAATTCTTTGTGATCCAAGTATCATATTAAGATACTTAGATCCAGTTATAAATTTTTCTAGTAATTATTTTAGTTCAACTACTTCGCTTTTGAATCTAGAATTGCCCTCAAGTTTTATAACTTAAGTTGGGATTTCAGGTTGAATCGGCTCAGTTGCTGAGTTTGATTTTAGTTATTCGTTAAGTATTTTATTTTCTAAACTTAGTTCGCTTAATTGATTTTAAGACTTCACTACAAGAAAATCTGCATTCAACAACACTCAAATGACAACGGTTTTATACCAAATCATTGTCTTTTTACCTTTTAACAACGGTTTTAACAAAAACCGTTGTCTTTTAGCAATTTTTTTGGCGTACGACAACGGTTTTTAAAAACCGTTGTCTATTTATGTTTTTTTGGGGCTACGACAACGGTTTTTAAAGGCTACGACAACAGTTTTTGAAAAATGTTGTCTATGTGCGCTTTTTTTGGGATTACGACAACGGTTTTTGAAAACCGTTGTCTATTAAGTGTTATTGAATAGCGTTGTTTTTCTTCTTTCGCCGCTTTTTCCCCTTCGCAATTTTTTGCCGCTGCTGCGTTTTGTCTTTCCCTCTCTCTGAAATTTTTTGCCGCTGCATTCTGCCCCTTTACCTTCTCGATCCCTAAAACCTCTCACTTGCTCTCTCGTTTTCTATGGTGATGGTGAGCGCGCAGCTGTGGGATTGGAGTAGAATGGAAGGCTTAGAGGTTTTCAATGCGTGGCGATCTTTGTCGACGCATCCTAAACCTCATCGCATACCTCTGATCTGCAGCCACGGATTGTACCAACCGCGACCTCGACGACCTTGGAGCACTGCTAAGATCAAGCAGCACTGCTGTTTTATTCCTCTCTCGACTCGATCGCTCCTTTGTCCATCGCACGCTTTCATATTCTTTGCTTTTTCCTTTTCTTCTACAGATCATTTGAAGATGGAGGGCGATCTCCTTTCCATGGCTTCCACTCAGCGCTTGAAGTTATTCCAGGGAAGCCAGGCTTTTCCCTCCAACCTCCACCTCCATCTTCTGTCAAAACTAGGCATTCTGCGAAATTTAGGAGATAAAGAAAGCTGGTAAGCGAAATGAGTTCTTGGTGGAAGGGTAACTATCCTACAGCCAGGTCCAATGGTGACTCTTCGAGGAGGAATTCGACGACCACTGAGGAACAGAAGCAATCGAGAAGGACAAACACGTTCTACGGACCTTTGGAATCACATTGGCATTTTCCGGAGCCCGAGAAGAAGAAGCCCCCTTTGACTTCAAAATTGACCTTCAGGTCCTTGTAGAAATCGCTCACTAAGGTCAGCAAAAGCAATGCATTTCCAACGATGTTCCAAGGCGTCCACGATCCGAATGAGGAGAAAGTGGTGAAGTCGTTGAGGGACACACTACTATCGAAGGGTCAGCTACCTGAGAAGTATGATGACTACCATACACTTCTCCGGTATGGCTAGAATACATTTGTTAAGTAGCTGGAAGAAATTTCTCTTTTTGAATCCTTCTTATTATTATATTGATCATACATGTCCTAGTTCTATATCGTGTGAAAGAATTTTACTATTGATGCTATAGCTTTCTATTCTTCTCTGCAGATTTTTGTGATTGCGGAACTTCAACATGTCTAAGGCAGAGATCATGTTTGTTAATATGCTCAAGTGGAGAGATAGTTCTGGTGTTTATCTTATTGCAAAAGTAATATATTCCTGACATGTCTTTCTCCCTATTGGTTACTATGTGGGCATTTCAATTCAACACCTCACGACTTTTACTGACTTTGACACAAATATGATGAAACAAACAATAATTTTCATCCAATTTCTACAATAATATTTCTGCCGAGATCTTTTTCCTTGCAAACATTAAATCAAATGACAGATTAAAAAAATGTCTTTTAAATGCTGGTTTTTTCTAAATAATGCTTTCATTTTTTTTCAAACATAACCATGATGATCCATGTGAATATACATTCCTTTGCAGGTTTTGGATTCTTTATAGGGCCAAGCAAGATGGACCAGTAGTCTTGGTAAATTACCTTACTATGAATATCATCCTATACCTTGGTCATCTCAATATAACCATTGTACAAACACCTATTCAGGGTTGGTGTCATCCTTGGGAAGGGCATGGAGATCACTCACATGATCATGTGCCTAAAGACAAGGTATTATAGTACAAGCATGCCTTAATTCATCTACAATTTCCCTTTTGTTTGTGTATGTATAAGATGCTTCCAAAGCTTCAATATGATTATTGTTGACAACAGGTGCTTATTCATGAATAAGCTCCAAGCAGATTCAATTTCCCTATAAGATGTATGTTTGGATTCATGGTATAGACTAAAAGATTATTGTTGTGGCACCTTTACCTTAGAAGTGCTAACAAGCTCAATGCACATGATGAATCTCTTTGCTATCCTTTCAAACTGCTAATTTCTAGCTTCAATATGCATTGGCATTGACCTGTTATGCTTGGATATCTTCTAGGTGTAGATGTTAGAACATCCAAGAAATGCGAACTTGGAATATTGAATTATAGAGCTAAGCGAGTGCTTTGGATTGCCCTCCGCCAGCTTGAAGTAATTGAGACCCACAGTGGATATGGTTCTCATCACACATCTTTCCTGTAATGAATTAAGATTGTCTGCTACATTTTTGACCTGGCTCTGATCCATTAGATCTGTGTAACTATGCTGTAAGATTTCACAGTAGAACGAGAGACATGTGAGAAGGTGATTTCTTTGACTCATTTAATTAGATCTAGTCCTTTATTTGCTAATACTTCCCCATACTGATTTTTTTTAAGCATGTTAGAATTGTGAAGAATTTCTAATTATATCTGTGTGCTACCTTTCTCATAGTTTATTGCAATGTGTGATAACTATTAGATGTTGCTATTCTTTCTCTCCATTATGTAGTCCTTTGATTAATATTTGCCAATTTTCCATAGTTTTTCACTTTAAGATCTTTCAAGCATCTAGTGACAAGTGCAAATTGGTTAGCATCTAGTGACATCCTTGTGTTGACTTTAGAGATTAAAAATTGATGTAATTAGCATGTTTTTCTGGTGCTATAATCCAATGATATAATTTATTCTTCCAATGCGAGTAAACATTGTCAGATTCTTTTATACTCCTTTATGTATTATATTTCTTATGATTATTTCTTATTGCCTTCTCATTTTTCTAATCGTAGAGATCGAGTGAATCAAAGAAATACTTGCAATGCCGAATGGAAAGGTTAGTTTGCATCTAGTTTAGCTTTTTCCCTCTTAATGGAATATTCTTGAGATAGAAATGAGTGCAAAATAAGTCTGTTAATATCTTAGTTGTCTCGGAAGAAGTCTATTGTGTCACTTGTGCTGGGCTACTGTATAATTTACTTAATTCTATATTTTTCCTTATGCTTGACGTTATAATTGTTCCTCTTTGAAAGTGCCCTTAATCTTAGTCCTTAATCTCCTATTGACTTTATTGACATATTATTAGTCTTGATGAAACGCATACCTCTTGGGCGCTTGACAGATAAGTAGATTAGAAGTCTTTGTTTTCTTAAACACACTAATGGTTTTATTTTGTTTCTAGAAACTTGATGGCGAAACAAGATCTGTCAGAGCTTAGTTAGCTTAGTTTATGCAATGCTACAATAGATTTATCCGAGAATCCCTTGATCTCTCCTTTAAGATAATAATTGTTGATTAAGAATCACTCACTAGTGGGAATTACATGAAGCCCTTGATCAAGTTGTATTCGCTATTGCTTGAATAAGTTGATTAAAGTTGCAAGTTGAGCCTGCACTTTCACTAAGACTAGAAATTTTATCCTTTAATCAAGTAGTAGTTTCTTGATGGAGTTTATTTAGCATATGAAACTCATTTAAGATTTATGTTTGTTGTTCAATACTTTTTTGACCTCATACTTGTTATAATTTTTGGTTTATAATGCATTGGACCTTAATGTAAAAAGGCAGATTGTCTACCTTATGGCTCCATTTGTGATAGACGAAACTTTACAAACACCAGCAGATGTTGTGAAAGGCACATCCTTATAACAGGCAACCACTCTTTATTAGACTGCAGATCAACCTGCAGCTTCTCCCAAACTTTGCTCTTGGCGTTTAAGACGCTGTTTGGTTCGCCTGAGTATCCCAGAAAGGTCACTCGTTCACCAACCTTGGCTGATGATGGTGGATCAACTAACTCAACCTGGAAACAAAATGAATTCATTAGTCGTTCTTGATGAATGATCACATGTAAAGATGATAATTTCCCAGGTAAACCAACCAATATTATAATACTAAAAAACTAACAGGTTAGTAAAAGCAAAGACTTGTAAGAATGGAGGCAGAGTTAACGACTTAACTTTGTGTGGTCATCATTTGATGCAGCCAAGACCATTGCTTGTGACTTAATGCCCCTCATGGTTGCAGGCTTCAAGTTACAAAGGACACAAACCTTCCGATTCTGCACCAGTGATTTAGAGAACATAGGAAATTCACATCCAAATGGAAGAAAATTTGAAAAGGGAAGCAAAATAAACCTGCATTTCCTCAAGAGGAATATATTTCACGAGGCCACTAACAACTGTTCGAGGGGATTCTTCACCGACATCAATTTCTTCAACATAGAGTGAATCTGCATCTGGGTGCTTCTGAACTTTTTTGATGAGGCCAACAGGTATGTCAAGTCTTGAGACAGAAATTTCTGTTTCAGCAGACTTCGTTTTTGTACTGCCAGAAGGCTTGTTATGTTGTTTCTTAGAATTTCCTACAGCAAGTCACATGAGAAACTTATTGAGCTCTAGGATAAGCTTTAACTTCATTAAGCCGAGTTTTATTAATACTTCAAAACTTGGAAAACCATTTACATTAATACAACACTAAAAAGTAGCTTCATTTGCAGGTCTAGGATAAACCTTCATGAAACTTTCTCCTTGTATCAAAAATTGTATATGGTCAAGAGTTACTAGTGCTTCAGATAAAGATGAACTCTTCTAATATATGTTTATATTTTGCAGGTTCTATTGACAAAGTTTTATGTTGTGGTTTTATTTGCCGATATGAATGGGGTACTTGAAGAGTATGATTTATCAAATCTGTTATTGTGATTGTAGCAACTACATTTCTCCAAATTTCAGCTATCAACCCTGTTTTACGTCTTCTACAGGTATTATATTCTTCCCTTTTATTTTTGGTGCTTTGCTCACATACTTTGATTCACAAAAATCCAGAATGTTGGAAAAGGTTGATATGGAAGAATCAGCAAGTGAGAAAGAGGAGTCCGATGAAATTCTACAAGTTGAAGATTTTGATGGGGCTTGAGTTGACAATAATTACTTGCAATCCTACATGGCATGAACCACCATCACAAGTTTCTAGTCTTTTGACAATTATTCATTAGTTGTAAATGAAGTTTATTTGTTTATTTGTATTGGGATAAATTTTATTTGAATATTAGACATGTTTTTTCTTTTGTGATTGTAATATAATTCTTGTATAAGTAACATTTTGAATGACATTGATATGGAAAATATTCTCTTTTTTTTTTGTGATTATGATTCTTTATTATATATTTATATTGAAATATGATATATTGGTATTAAAAGATAATAATTTAAAAGATAATGATCTAAAACTGTTGTTGTTGTCTATCACCCTCAAAGACAACGGTTAAAAACCGTTGTCAAAGCCCCAAAAACGGTTGTAAACTAGCAGTGTTAATAAAAAATGCTCTAAACAACAACGGTTTTAAACCGTTGTCTTTTCATTCAAAGACAACGGTTTAAAATCGTTGCAAAACTGTTGTCTTTTCATTCAAAAGACAACGGTTTAAAACCGTTGTCGTAGCCTCCACTTTTAACAACACTGCCAGTTACAACGGTTTTAAAGGGCCTACGACAACGGTTTTTAACCGTTGTCTTTTAATGTTTTTGTTGTAGTGCATAGTTAATTTCTTATATAAACATTCAATGATTTTAAAAAACTTTTTGCTTAAAATAGACTGTACTTCATCGAAACCTTCAAAAATGAGTGCAGACTCATTGCTCGATTCAAGTTCAGACTCGTCTTCCCATTCACTTTCTGATTCTGATTCATATGTCATCAATGCGAGGTAGTTGATGTGCTTTGATTCATCGCTATCTGATTCCTCCTCAGATAATTCATCCCAAGTCGCCTTGAGGGCTTTCTTCTTCTTGAGATTCGGACAGTCGTTCTTGTAATGTCTCTTCTTGTTGCATCCAAAGCATGTCACATTTGTCTTGTTGTTGTTGGAAGTAGTCTTGATTTTCTGTAGATCCCTTTTGGTGAAGTCTTTCTTTCTCCTAGTGAATATCTTCCTTACTAGGTTCACTAGGTGTTCTTTATCATCTGAGTCTGGGCCAGACTCATATTCTGGTTAGGGTTTAGGTCTGGATTTTTCTTTTGACGATCCTATAATAAGAGCAATACCTTTCTTGGGTTTGATGTTAGTCTGTTTGTGCAACTTTAATTCACACAAGAGTTCATCTAATTTTAATTTTGATAAATTCCTCAAGATTTTGTAGGCATCCATGATGGATGCCCACGGTGTATTTCGAGGAAATGTTTTTAGAGAATACCTTATCAGATCTCGGTTCTCCATCTGATGACCGATTGTGTGGAGCCCGTTGAGGTTGTCATTTATCCTCGCGTGCAACTGGCTGGTGGACTCTCCTTCCTACATTCTAATGTTAAATAATTTATTTAAGAATAAGTCCCATTTTATTTCTTTGGTTCCCTCGTGTAGTTTTATGAGTTTGTCCCATAGCTCATTTGCGTTCTCGTGTGGGCCGACACAGTTTAGTTCTTCCTTCGTTAGTTCACTCTGGATTGTGTTAAGGGTTTTGAAGTCGATATGAGCCTTCTTCTTCATCTTCGGATTCTAATTTTTTGGGTTCATTGGAATCCCAGTGTTGTGGTCGACTGGCGCCTTTTATCCTTTAGTGACGTTGAACCACTGGTCAAAGTCGGTCTTTAGGTACACTTTCATCCACTTCTTCCAATATGAGAAATCGTCTATGTTGAATAGTGGTGGATGAACGATGTTATAACCTTCGTTTTGGGCTATTTATCACTGGAATAGGGAGCTAAAGGAAGGTACTAAGACTAGGCCTTAGATTAGCAGAGTTTAAAAAAAATATCGAAGAACTCGAGTGGTGTTGCACTAACTTCGAGTAAAAACCAAATGAGAAAGAATTATTTAAAGAGGTAAGCTTTTATCAGTTCAAATAAAATATAAAAAACTGAAATATGAAAAGAACATAAAATAATTCCCCCTGGCTTAATTGATGGTTGCACCAATTTAGAGCAGAGTTACAGTAGGAAGACGGAGCAGTCGGAACCTCAATCGGACACGTAGAAGCTTGTATATGAGTTGTATATTGAAGCTTGGTCGAGATGCCCTTATAAAGGGCGTGGAAGGCGCCTTCCATAGGATTAAAGACACCTCTAATCTGAGAAATCTTATCTCGAGTTTGTTGCTCCTTATCGCCGACGAATTCTGAACTTTATCCTGCGGAAGGCGCCTTCCATGGCCATGAAGGCGCCTTCCATGAACAGTGTGAAGGCACCTTCCACTGTTTGAAGGCGCCTCGGACACTATTCATCTGAGACCTTTTATGCTCATTTTGCCCTGTAAAAAGTGTTAGTCCAATAATCTGCAAGACAAGTGTTAGTACAATAATAATGAATAGTAATTAAACTTTATCTCCTTAAGACCAGGATCTAGTAAATGTCTCAATTTAGGGATCCAAAATGGATCTAAACTAGACCGATGCCTATTGTCCCTCCACCAGAATACGTCCTCACCGAGTAACTTTCCTTCAGTGACTTACCTTCACTTACCAACTTGTAGTCAGTTAACTAGCTTCTTGACCCACCAGGTCTTCATGCCATTTGTCAGGTCCACAGATCCAACTAGATTTCTACCAGTTGTCAGGTCCAGCAGACCCAACCGAACTTCCCGCCAGACATCAAGTTGGCCCTTTGACCTATTTGGACTTCGCACAAACTATCGAGTCCCGCAGACCTAGCTGGATTTTAGCCTAGTGTCAGATCCTCCAGACTCATAAATTTCTGCACACTTGGTAAAGTAATTAGATCAAAAGATATCTAACTTAACTCACTTGTCAGTCATCAAAACCTGAGTTAAAATGTTAGTGTTAACTGCACCAATATAAGGAAGATGTAGTTAAACAAAAAGATGCTTTATCCCAAACATATTCTGAAGTATGTCTGAAAAGAAAATCATTTGCTTTCAATTAGGTTAATAAATATTATAAACTGTAAATTTTTATACTTGTCATTGAATTAAAATAATTGTATAATGAGGGGTTGAAACTAGCATATTTTAGCTTTTCCAATGCATTTAATAGATAGGTCACATATTCATCTTATTTTTTTTTTATTCTTGGGAGTTTTAAATTGTTTCTTCAGATACTACCACAAACAAAAAAATTTGTAATTAGTGATTGAAATCAAAGAACTAAAACTAATTGATGTGTACATACAAACTTAATTACTACAATGTCTTACATTCTCATTCTATTAAATACGCCAATTCTTTCAACCTCCTTCCTGGAATCTTCTTCAGAATTTACTTTTGGAATTGATATAAAATCTCCCTCTTCTTCTCTATCATCCATATCAATTTTTTCTTTTCCCCGGTCAAGACCAGCTGTAGATATTATGATGTTCTCCAAAGGTTTACTTATTTTATCTTGCTTCTCTTCTTCAAAGGTAATAGCTTTATCCACGTAGGACTATCAATAGAAGTGTCTCTGTAATCATAGCGAGTTCGATCACAACCTCTCCTAGTCCTTGTTCTAGAAGTAACATGTTCAGGATGAGGATCCACTACAAGGCCGCTTGATTAAGCCAAGATGCCTCGATTTCTAAGTAATTATTTCACTCTTTCTTTTAGCTGGTTGTTCTCCATTGTTAGCTCTTTGATTCAGTTTTGATGAATAATACATTTAGGGCATTCACTGTCAGTTGGGCAATGACCTTCTATATCATGTACCGATGATGCCTCCAATAGATGTGGAGTAACATAGAGCTAAGGGAGATTTTCTACCAATGTGTTTTCATAAGGGGTAGAGACTAGTTCACTAATAATCTATCAAATTAGAAATAATTATTTAACAATTGCAATATGAAATTAGATGATAGTATTAGATATTATCTCTTCAGGTGATACTTGTTTCAACAAACCTCTCACCTTACTAATATGGGAAAGAGTAGACCTCCACTTATTCATTCGTGTACCTTTAGTATTATATGATTTTTGGATTAGGACATGCTCCAAAAATCATGCTTATAACATTAGATGCAATCTTACATGCATATATAATAATGTCCATATAAAAAAAATCATTTTAAAAAAAACTTACAGCTAAAAGACCAGCAAATCACTTGAGGTATGAAACTGAAGTAGTCGTATGAGATGTCAGACTCAATACAAAAAGATCCCCGATGATAGATAATTGTGGAGGAATAAATTGATAAATCACTTCAACCCAATTGAATCTACCTAGATTTTTAAAATCATCTATCTACAAGACCTAATGGAACCCTATATATACTAGATGAAAATAAAACACAAACAAATATATATAAAATGTATAATTTATAAATACTAAAACATCATAATCTACTTCATCTTTATAAGAATAGAGTTTAAACAACTCCTTAATTCTTGATCTAGTAGGTTCTTTTTTATGGGAAAAGTGAGCAAGAAAGAGGTCACACGATGCATTAGTTGAGTTCATAGGAATAGAAACACCTCTATCTGAATTACCAGACAACATAGATAAATCTCTTCTAGTGAAAGCTACTAGAACACCTAAAATATTTAAATTGATTAATTTTCTATTATGCACTTCTAACTTTCAAAACAAAAAAATGTACAAAATATAAACGTTTGAGATGTTGAATTCCAACTTTAAAATATATTCACTAGCAGACCACGAATTTGTTGAATATCTTATATGCCCAAAAAAAAAACAACAAAAGGGGACTATTTAATGATCGTTTTGTGCTTATATTGTAAACGAACAGAACCATGATCTTGTCCTTTCATTGTTAGACAGAAAAAAATCATTAAAATAACCTAAAACACTGGTCCATTGGAGTTTATGACCAACATCAACTAATAATTGGAATCCCATGGCAAAATATCAATTATTAACATAAATAAATAAATACAAAAAATAATATTTCTATGATTAAGAAAAATCATCACATACTGTGCTAGTTTTTACAAACTAGTACAATGTTGTAGCTGGTATTGAAAAAATAGCATCATATACCAAAGTTAGTGCTGGTTTGCAAAAACTAGCTACAATGTGACCATTTGAATAAACCAACATATAGAAACTCGATTTTTTGCAAAACAGCGGTATGCTAATATTGGTTTTTGAAAAACACCACCTATGTGTCTATTTTTGAAAACCATCACCATCATGTTCCTTCGAAATCAACCACTAAACTGTATCTCGCAGTGGTTTTTAAGCAACTGGTTCTTATAAACAATGATGGATAAAAGAAAAACACTCAACATATCTTATAAACTTCCGTGGAATGCACCATTAAGAAACACGAGTAGAAAAAAGAAGAGAAGGAAGATGAACAGTCCATGTTGGACGAAAACTCTAACTCATTCCATGCGAGCTGATCGTTGAAGAAGATGGCCTGAGTCTAGGATCTGACGGAGGGGAAGAGAGGAGCAGGATGAGAGGGGAAGAGGGTTTAGAGTTTTGGTTTTGAAAAGCAGCAACGTGAACAAGGGAAGGGAAGAGAGAGAGTCAAAATATATTTGCACATTTTAAAGAAAAAGAGAAAATGTTGGATTTTATCAGCTCAGCTCGTCACGTTGGTTATCACCCACCATCCTCCGAATTCGTGCGTGCCCCAAGCATCTTCAATGCATTAGAGGCGCCTGGGAATTTTTTTAAACAACATTGAGGCACCTAGATCAAATCTAGGTACCTCATTTTTTTTATTTTTTAAATCTTTTCTTAATCTTAAACCCTAAATACATATATTATACCTTGTTAGTATTTTTTTTCTATTTTTTTATTTTGAATACTATAACCCAACCTTTAAACCCTAGAATTAAAATCTTATTGTCTTAATCCTAGAGCTAAAAAAAAAAAAATTATTAGGTACCCTAAATATATACACCATGAGCACCTAAATTTTTTTTGGCTCGAACACTATAATCCAACCTCTAAACCCTAAAGACAAAATCTAATTGGCTATATATTACGCCCCGTGAGTACCTTTTTTTTAAAAAAAATTTTATATTTTTTAGCGTGAACACTATAATCCAACTTCTAGAGGTAAAATCTAATTGATTTAATTCCCGAGTTAAAAAAATAAAAATATTATTAGGCACCCTAAATATATATTCACTATAAGAAAATTATGATTATATAATACTTACAAAATAATATTTTTTAAAAAAATATTATTTTTTTACCACGTTTATAGTAGAAATTGTTGTCTATATATTTTTTTTATTTATTATTAACGATAATGTTTTTTTTTAAGTAAGCATTGTTTGTTATTTTTTTTTAAGTGAAAGATAACTTTTTTTTCAAAGGTATTATCTATGAGCATTTTTTTTTATTTACAACAATAATTTTTTAATTAATGTTGTCCATGTACCTTAGGGGGTGCTTGGTTGGATGGAATGAGAGTAAGGAATGAGAAAGGGATTAAAAGTGAGTGTTTGGCTTGGGGGATTAATGGTGGGTCCCATGGATTCATTACCCTAAACATGAGAATGAGCCATTCCCTAGTAAAAGGAGGGGAATGGAAAAGCCCCTATTTCCATTTTCTACTTCTATCAATCCAATTCTTATTCTCATTCCTAAGATTACTAGGTTGGTTGATAGAATGAGAGTAAGGAATGAGAAAGAGATTGAAAATGGGTGTTTGGTTTGGGGATTAATGGTGGGTCTCATGGATTCATTACCCTAAACATGGGAATGAGTCATTCCCTAGTAAAAGGAGGGGAATGAGAAAGTCCCCATTTCCATTCCCTACTTCTATTAATCCAATTCTTATTCCCATTCCTAAGGTTACTAGGTTGGTTGGATGGAATGAGAGTAAGGAATGAGAAAGGGATTGAAAATGAGTGTTTGGTTTGGGGATTAATGATGGATCCCATGGATTCATTACCCTAAACATGAGAATGAGTCATTCCCTAATAAAAGGAGGGAAATAGAAAAATCCCCATTTCTATTCCCTACTTCTATCAATCCAATTCTTATTCCCATTTCCTGACCTCCTCCTCCGAAACCTCCCGTTCGTGAAAACCATCTACCAAATCCCTCCTCTGCGCCACCCGCACCTAGCCTCCTCCACTCCTCCCTGCCCGTCTAGCTTTCTCCTCCGTTCCTCCACATCGCCTGCGACCTAACTTCCTTCACACAAAGGGGTCTTGCCGTTGCAAGAGATTTCGTCGTTCCTCGCCGCGAAGCTGTCTTCGCACAAAGGGGTCTCGCCGTTCCTCGTAGATGCACCGTTCCTCCTTGCGACGCCGTCCTTCGCACAAAGGGGTTCGCCGGTAATTAAGAAGCTCCTTCAGTACGAGAATAGACGTTCGCTTTTCCTTTTCTCATTGCGATTCTGGGGTTTTTTTTTTTTGATCTGTGTTATAGCTGGCACGGTTAGCTAATTCTGTTATTGTTTGTCTTCCTCCTCGTCTCCGTTGTTCTCGCGTGGACCTCGCATCCCATCATCAGAGCTAACTGCCATCTGTTATCTCCATCGCCCGCAACCCTCTCGTGGCCATCGTCGACGTCAGGTAGGTGCACCGAACGCATATTGCCTTCAGATCCATTTCGATCGGATCGTGGAATGATTTTGATTTGCCATGGAGTGCGGCAGGGACTAGGAGAGGAGTTACGACGCCCACATCGCAGGGTCACTTCGCTATGCTAGCGGCACCTTCTCGGAGAGGATGTCGGATCTCCTCCACGCTGTCAAGGGCAAGGACACCCTACTCTTTCATTGCACCCTCGCCCAGGTCGTCCCTTTTCTTCTCTTGTCAATTGTTGTGGCTTTTCGCTTACCTAGTCCAGATTCTTTCGCTTGCCAAATGATCTGGAGATTCTTGATAATAATTATATGGCCTGGTAACTTTGAGAAGGGTTGGTATTTGCTTAGACATAACTTGATTGTTTCTGTTTATTAAACTTGCCTGTTGTCTTGTAGCAAAGCATAAGCTAAGTCAATGTTGTTTTATCATTCCATGATACATATCTGATAGGCTTTGATGTAATCTTAGAAATTTTCAGTTTATTGTGTAGGCTTATGTTAATATACTACATCTAGTTTTTCACCCTGTTCCTTTGCTGGGATTTAATCATGAGAGATGGTTCTTGTGTGAATTGAATTTTCTTAGTACTTATTAGATTCTATTTTGGCATGCTTTTGACAAGTGCTCTTCTTATGTAGGTTAGACACCTCGTCTTATGCTCCTCATGACCTGTGGCTATGGAAATGCCCACTAATTTTAGTGCTTCTAATCAGGACATGCAACAGGTATTTTGGTCTTAGATTCCTTGCATTTGTAATCTTTGTGTCTAGTATTTCTTGATATTCTAGTCTGACCATTTGACATGTCTTTTTACTAAATGATTAATTGTTTAGCAGACTTAATTTATTGGTTGAATTTAAAATAATGAGAGTTGATGGAAATTGATCATGCTTATAAAATTTATGACTTTTAAAGCACGTTATGCATTCTATATTGTGTATTAAGATGCATTTTTAGGTTTATATCGTTGTACTAGTTAAGCTTATTGATTAACTTTTTTGGTGTTATTTGGTATTAACATAAATTGATTATGTTGGCAAAGGCTTTGGAAGTTATTGCCAAGGCCCTGGGTTCAACATCCTCTTCACCGTAATGGGGGCTTGCTTTCATTTATATTATCATTAAAAGGTCCATTTTTAATGATCTATACATCTATACTTTTAAAACATAGAAGCTTATGCATCAAAAATTTCTGGAACATAACTAAATAAACAAAAATGCTTGGTCTACTTGTGAGATCATGATACATGAGTTATTTTAGCTAATAGTTCACTGAGGAAGCCACATGTGTTGAGAGACGATGCTTATCACAAGGGTTGGAGATTAGAGTGATAAGTCATTGAATGTTGTGACTGACTGACTGCTGGTGAATGCTTATTATACTGGTGACAATGGGAAGAACAGATGCAATCAGAATTTATTTAGCATAGTGGATTCTGGATCCAATATCAATGTTCTATAGTTGTTGTTTACTGGAATGTTACCATTAGCAATAGGACAAAGATGAAGCCGTCAAGAGGCTGACATTGTCCTGGGTTTTACTATTAAGCACAACCTTAGGTTGTCAATGATGGAGCTTTGGCAACAAGAAGTAAATATCATGGCCAATTTCTCTTCAGGTGATGTTGTGTCAGGATAGTCTTGCAATTGCATTCATGTCAAACTGGTAAGGCTTCTTCCCTACAGCATGTTCAGCATATTCTTTGAAAAACATTGTGCTTTGATTTCTCATGAAAGTGAAAGTTATTACTGTCTATATTGTTGTGCTTAGCAAATGTCAAGCTTATTTGAACCTTTTGTTGTTAGCCTGGAGAAGATTAAAAGAACTGATAACATTTTGGTAGTAAATTGATTGTGTTCTGTGTAGCTTTGTTGATGCATGTAAGATTAGAGATGAATATGCCATAGTAGTGAAATGGAATATCCATCTGACAAAAGATTTGTGCAATCTACATGAGAATCAGCCAGGACCATTCCCTGAAAAACTATTGATACGACCTTGAACTATCAATATTACAAGTACTAAAATAAAGTTGATTTGAACTAGAGGTACTACATTCTTTTTGTAAATTAATAGAATTCACTAGTTAGATGGATTGGATCAAGATTTGTAAATTAATTGTGTAAATTAATAGAATGGAAAGAACATAAATCAAACAAAAGAAAACAAAGAATAAAACCATTGTCCTTGTTAGGAGGTCATGGATTCGATAGCCTGATGGCTCATCAGTTTGCCTTTGGATGAATAATAGTAGTAGATTTTGCAAGAGAATTTAAGTAGTATTTGAATACGAAATGGATTTACTTATAATTATATGCTCTTGTAGTTGATTTTGTTGTCTAAGGAGATGAACACATAAAATATCTGTGAATTAAGTAACTTTCTCAAGATTTGATCTTATCTAATGTGTTGTTTTGTATTTGCTTTTTAATACAACAGTATTTGGATGAGAATAAACAGTTGATTCTAGCTATTTAGACAAGCAAAATGCTGGGAAAGCTGAAAAATGCGCCGAGTAAGTCCAATTTTCACAGATAATAGACAGACGAGATTATTGTGAAATTTAAAATGAAACATGTTGAAGGTTTATCGTAAAAACTTGTGTTAAATACAGAAGAAACAAAATCTTACGATAGAAAAATATACACATGATGTTGCTAGATTTCTTATGTCCTTAAAAACTTGTTTACATATACATGGAAATAGATCTTATGTTAGCATGCATGGAACTATATAAGGGGATTCTTTTCATTTCCAATTGCAGGAACCAGGCTAGATATTTCCAGTTCAGATCCTTTGTTCTCAAATTTTTCTGTCCCCGTGCTCTCTGCCGATCGGACGGACTAGATTACATCTCAAAGCATCATGACATCTTTAAGATGTGCACAGTATCCTCGTGATGTGCAAGACATCCTTGAGATGTAATCTGATCTGTCCGATCGACAAGGGGACACGAGGACAGAAAAATTTGAAGACAAGGGATCCGAACTCAGATATTTCAGAGGAATCTCATGAACCTTGCGCCCATTGCAGAGATAGTCAACAAGTTTCAACCATGACTCAACTATGCATGATCATTGTGATCAATTAATTGAGAATTCTCCTTTCCAAAAGTGATTTTTAGTAGAGGGTAGAATCTTGAAAATCTTGATAAGAATAAGACAGTCTTGTGCAATGTTTTTTTTTATATTGAAAATAAGTGTGCTTGTTTACTTGTTTTATCACTTGTTTTCTCAGATCTTAAGAACTAGTGATATATGTAAGTTGCTTTATCTTAATTATAATATAATAATTTAATATGTATATATTGATTATGTGACATGTTTTATCTTAATTATAATTTTCTTCGTTGCAGATGAATATTGAAAGAAACTAAAAATGAGGTTTTTATTTTGCTAAGAAGGATACTCATATTTTCGAGACGATGCAATATTACTAGAAAGATTTAATCCAAGACGCATGATATGTTAGAACTAATATGCATGTCTAGTATGCAAAGTTTTTGCTTTTATATTCATTTAACATGGATCCAAAGTTTGTGAATTATGTCTACATATTTTTTGTTTGAATTGTATGACACATTTATGGTTCAATAGTAAAAAATTTGATGAGCTGTATTTTTATGATATTTTAATTGGTACTATTTATAAGAATTTAATTAAATAATTCGTGGTGTAAATATAGTAGACAACGGTTTTGTAAATAGATTTATTTTTTATTAAAAAAAAATATTTTTAAAAAGATAATCTTTTTTAAGCATGGTAAAAGCATTGTCTTTAAAAAAAATCACAATATTTTTTAGGCTTTGTAAAACAGCAAAAGCAATGTCTTTGTAAAAAAATGATAATATTTTTTAAGTGTTGTCTTTGAGCAGATTTTTAATAATAGTATTTTTAACAATATTTTTTTAACTACATAGACAATGTATAAAAAGTGTTGTGTTGTCTTTTAACTTTTTTCTTATAGTGATCCCATGAGCATATAAATTTTTTTAGTTTAAATTTTTTTTAACTTGAATATTATAACTCAATTCTTAAGATAAAATTTAATCGACTTAATTCCGAAGTTATATATATATATACTTACTGTATTCAATTGACGCGCCTAGATAAAATCTAGGCATCACAACACTAAAAAAAATGACAAAGGCACCTCCAATTTCATCCAAGCCCCTCAAAACTATAAAAAAAAAAATGACAAAGGCGCCTCCAATACATTGGAGGGGCTTCGAGTCATGTTCATACTAGTTTGTATTGGGAGGTCCGTAATGTAACAAATTCATGTATATATATATATATATATATCTTAAAATTTTTTATTCTAATATTAATGAAGTAACTATTGTTATAGTTATTACAATATGCATTATAGTTATTTATAATATTCATTATAATAATTAAAGACTATCGGATTTTATCATGTTTGTTGTAAATGGCAAATTTTAGTATTGCCTTTTTTCTAAGATAATGCATTCAATCCAGGTAATAATAAAATGATTCTATTTTTTTTTATAAATATGACGTGGTGGTAAAATATTTAGAAAAATAATAGAATGACTAATTAAAATTTTAAATGGGACAAATATTTTAGAGGTTAAATTTTTAAATGTCATCCTATATGTAGCCTATAGTTTTGTAAAAACGGTGAAATCCATTACACTAGCTATTCATCCACGACTGTCTATGTGAAATCCATTACACTAGCTGTTCATCCACGACTGTTTATATTAGAGCCGTCAATTTGAGTTGGGTCCATCGAGTTAGCTCGTCCCGTCAAATAATTTAAGTGGGTTGGGTTAGAATTTTATCAACCCAAGTCCGCCGTGAGCCGCCCCGCCTAGGCCCGCGACCCGCGCGGGTCGGGCCGCTCGGGTTGAAAAACACATATAAGTTAAGTTTTAGGTCAATTTATTATCTTTTTTTGTTATAATTTTGAAATAAAAATAGTACTTTTCATCCAACATAAGTACTCGTTTGTGTTCATTTATATTTAAAATACATGTTTATGTATATATTTAATTGTAGAAAACTTTTTCGAAGTAAAATGTTGAATTATGAAATATTTTTTAATTGTTTTAAAATTTTTTGATCGGCCCGCGGGTTGGCCCGCTAAACCCGGAACCCGCCTTAGAATGGGTTGGGTTGGAAATTTCCCAAACCGTCAAGTTGGCGGGTTGGCCCGCCCCACCCCGCCAAATGGTTAGTCCGCCACGGACCGACCCATCCCGTCACGAGTTGACCCGTCTGACAGCTCTAGTCTCTATCATTGAGGAGAATAAATCAAAAAATAAAGTTGGCCATCACATTAGTGGTTCAATTTTATAAATTTATCATGGTAATTTATCAAAGGACGCATGTAGAGATCTAAATTTATTAAAAGACATATGTTATTTTGGTATTTACCAAAGAACATATCTTTTTATATACATTTACTATTTTATTCTTCTGACAAATCTGATTTTTTTTTTTCACGGTCGTTTCTCACTCTCTCTTCTATTTATTTTTTCTTATGCATACAACTAATCTAATTTTTCCTCTCCACTCTTCTCTTTCCTCTCTTTTTTTTCCATGCATGCATGCATAACATATGCCTGATATATAAATCACATCATACTCACAACATTTAGAGTTTAATTGATTTTTTGATAACATTATAATACATTTGAAGAAGTCAAAATAATCAATAGATGACACATATTTGAATTCTTTGCAACCCCATAAATCAGTAAAGATTGATCCATTATTTATTTCAACTTCTATGGAGGTGTAAAATTGTAATAATGATGAATTAGTAAAAATCCTCATGTGTGGGCCCGATATGAATCATTTCAGGCCTAACATGGGCTTGATATGATTTATATCAGGCGCAACGTATGAGGATTATTTTACTGATTATTTTTATTATATTTTAACATCTTTTAGAGGTTGAAATAAATAATAGATAACATATTTGAACTTCTTGTAACATCAGAAATCCATAGGAATTGAAATGAGTGCAATCGGAATCCTCTAAGTCCACTAGTGGGTTTTGACCGAAACCCACTGATCGACCTAGAGACCTCAGATTGTAACCATTTCAGGTCCTGTGGATTTCAAAAATTACAAAGAGTCCAAATATGCTCTTCATTGTTATTTTTGGCATTCCTAGTGGTGGACCAGAGGTTTTGAAAAACTTAAATCTCTTTTTTTTTTTCCTTTTTTTTCTGTTGTTAGGCTTGATATGGGGAGATATCAGATCCACATTAGGCCTGATATGAAGAGATATCAAGCCCACGTTAGGCTTGATATCTGCCCGTATCAGGCCTAACAATAGAAAAAAAAAGAAAGAAAGAGAGATTTAAAATTTTCAAAACTTCTGGTCCGCCACTAGGAATGTCAAAAATAACAATGGAGAGCATATTTGAACTCCTTGCAATTTTAGAAATTCACAGGATCTGAAATAGTTATAATCTGAGGTCTCTAGGTCGATCAGTGAGTTTCGGTCAAAATCCACTGATGGACCTAGAGAGCTCCGATTGCATCTATTTCAGTTCCTGTGGATTTCTGATGTTGCAAGGAGTTCAAATATGCTCTCTATTGTTATTTTCGGCATTCCTAGTGGTGGACCAGATGTTTTGAAAAACCTAAAACGTATGAGGATTGTTTTGCTAATTCTTTTTTATTATATTTTAACATCTTTTAGAAGTTGAAATAAATAATAGATAACATATTTAAACTCTTTGCAATATCAGAAATCTATAGAAACTGAAATGAGTGCAATCAGAACTCTCTAGGTTCATCAGTGGGTTTTGACCGAAATCCACTGATCGACCTAGAGACCTTAGATTTCAGCCATTTTAGGTCATGTGGATTTCTAAAATTGCAAGGAGTCCAAATATGCTCTCCATTGTTATTTTTGGCATTCCTAGTGGTAAACCAAAGGTTTTGAAAAACTTAAATTTTTTTTTTTCTGTTGTTAGGTCTGATATCTCCCCATGTCATGCCCATATTGGGCCTGATATGGAGAGATATCAGGCCCACATTGGGTGTGATACGAAGAGATATCAAGGCCATCAAGCCCAATAAAAAAAAAGGAAAAAAAAAGAGAGACTTAGGTTTTTCAAAACCTCTGGTCCACCACTAGGAATACCGAAAATAACAATGGAGAGCATATTTGGACTTCTTGCAATTTTAAAAATCCACAGGACCTGAAATGACTACAATCTGAGATCTCTAGCGATCAGTGAATTTCGGTCAAAACCCACTGATGGACCTAGAGAGCTCCGATTGCACCCATTTCAGTTCATGTGGATTTCTAAAATTGCAAGGAGTCTAAATATGCACTCTATTATTATTTTCGACATTCTTAGTGGTGGACCATAGATTTTGAAAAACCTAAATCTCTCTCTTTTTTTTTTCTTTTTTTTTCCTGTTGTTAGACATAATATCTCCTCATATCAGGCTCACATTGGACTTGATATGGAGAGATATCAGGCCCAACGTGGGTCTGATCTCCTATAACAGGTTTGAGAAAAAAATTGAAAAAAAAGAGAAGATAAAAAAGAGGTAAGGAAAGAGAAGATACATTACATGTATGGTAGGAAAGAGAAAAGAGAGAAATGATAAAGAAAAGAAAAAGTAAATCAATTAAATTTATTAGGAGGGTAGAATAGGAAGACCACTATAAAAAGGTACGCCCTTTGATAAATACTAAAGTAGTATATACTTTTTGATAAATTCAAAAATCTAAGTACGCCTTTTGATAAATTGTCGAATTTATCATATTATATAACCAACTTAATTAAATCTTAGGAGCCTATATTTAGTCGTTAGTGTGATAAAAGTTGATTTGTTTGTTCATAATGCTTCCATGAATTCATTCCTAGATTCATATAGGAGAAGTAAATTACAAATGACTATTAACTATAAAAATATAAAGAAAACGAAGACATATCAAATTTTGACCTGGTGACCTAATGCTATATTTAGTCGTTAGTAGTGACAAAAGGTGAATACGCTGACGTCAGTGCCTCTGTCAACTCATTCCAGGACTAACACAGAGGAGGTAAATCACGGATGACTACTAGTCTTTGGAATAGTGATTACACATAAGGGGGATATTTATCTCGGTTTTATCAAGATTTGAATACTAGACCTCATGATGATAATATTTCATGTGCTAGTTACTAGACCGTCCCGATAGATTAGCCGTCAGTGAAACATGAAAGAATGTTGTTATTTTCAAAATTAATCGGGTGAAAATCGAAATTATATATATTAAAAAAATTGACTTCAAAGAGATCTTCCAATCTAACAGTCGCACAACCTTTCTTAACGATATTATATAATGGGCGTTGAAATGAATGATAATCATATTTAGAGGGCAATTTTGTAAAGTGAGGACATTCTTGACAACAGCGGTTGAAACCTCTCTCAAACCCTCTCTGTCAGCCAACCCGCCGCCCCCCCAATGGCGGCCCTCTTCCGCTCCATCTCCTCCCTCCGATCTTTTCGCTACCTGTCCACCGCTGCCGAGGGCGTTTCCGCCGCAGGACCTCTCTTGTGGAGCCACACCGACGTTGAATCCTGTGCGCCATCGTCGATCGTGCAGGTCCTCTCGTGGGGCCGCGGTAGTTCCGGCCAGCTTGGCGGCGGAAAGGAGGAGATCCGCTTCTATCCGTCCCCCGTGGCCACTCTCCGTCTTCCTTCCAACTTCCACCTCGCACCTATCCAAGGCTGCCTTCCTTCACAGAGCAGCTCCGACCCTGACGCCAACGTCGAAGTGGGGATCTCGTGCGGGCTCTTCCATTCCGCATTGCTCGTTGATGGGAAGTTTTGGATTTGGGGGAAGGGCGACGGTGGGAGACTCGGCTTCGGCGATGAGATATCTCTGTTCGTACCTTCCTTGAACCCTAACCTCGAAGATGTTCGGAGTATTGCCCTTGGAGGGATCCATTCCACCGCCCTTACACGGTCCGGAGAGGTCTTCACGTGGTCAGTATCGTTGTTTATTCCATTTTTTCTTACCAATGGACAAGTATCACTAGTTTCTAGCATTCCACAAGTTTGTAGGTGTATGTTATTGCTATTCCCTAACATTGGATACATTTTAGTGGGCCGATGTTATCCCTAATTCCTAGCACTTGGATAAGTTATAGATGAGTTCGTGGAATATATATAGGTGTTATTTCATTGAAAAACAAATATATCTATTTTTCAGTTGATTAATTGTGTTCTCAATTTATTACTCTTTCTCCATTTTCTACATTCTCCTTTTATTCCAATTTTTCTTCTCTTTCATCCTACATTAATAGTATAAAATTCATGGTCCTAGGTATGAATTTTAGTATTTTCTCTGTTTATGGTATCTTTTATTTGGATGACTATTCATGAATCCGCTGTATTGATCTGCTGGATTAGCAGAGTGACACTGCTTCTTAATTGGGTGAAGTTTTCAGGGGTTATGGTGGGTTTGGAGCTCTTGGGCATTCAGTCTATCATAGTGAATTGCTTCCGAGACTCGTAAAAGCTCCTTGGACAGAAAAAATATCTCATCTTGCTACTAGTGGAGCCCATACGGCTGCTATTACTAGTTCAGGTAAAAACCTTTATCTATCTTTCATTTTTTTAAAGAGTTCTGAGTCATCTAGTTCTTGTACTTTCTCTTCCTCCAGACTTCCATTATGTAACATGTTTCCTAGCAGGCTTAAGCCCTGATTTTTTTTTTCCATCATGGAATATGCTGTTTCATAATGTCTGTCTTAACTTTCTTGTTTTTCTGTCTCAATGACCTGTACCTTCCCTGTGGTTTGGAGAGTGATAAGTGCATATAAGAAGCCAAGAACTCTATAACTTTCCCTTTCGAAGCTATCTGCAGTAAAAGTTATTTAAAAATAGGATCCTTCCTTGCAGTATTCATTAAAAGTTTTACCCTGGAAAATGGTTGTTGTTACAATATTTCTTTGTCATCTCGCAACTATCCATGTTGAATTGCACATCGAATTGGAGTAAATAGTCTCATGTGATTTAAAATATTTTTGGAGATATGTTTTACAACTCAATTTGCTTGACAAGGCTAGAGTTGTGTTGTTAAACTTTGAAATGCAATGCCCTGTTATTGTGATTGCATCTGATTGTTTCAGTGTTTTGTAGAGGATGACAATTTTAATTCCCCCATTTACTTACTGCTGTCTTATTTACTTTGTGCTTATGTCTTATTAAAGTTCTTGTTATTATCATTGCCACACTAGCATTTGCAGTTGTACTTGCTTTCAGAGTTGAAGATTCTAATCCTTGTCTCTTGCTATATAAGCAGACATTTGCCTTTCTTATCACCGTTATCTTTTGTCCATTCTCTAGTGCTTTTAAAATGGAACCAGCCTGTGAACCAGTGGTTCTAGTTCCCTGGTTTTCTTGTTGTACTAAGGCCAAAATTCAGTCCATCCTGGTTTTCTCCTGCGTCATACTAGACTAGTTTGCTCCTGGTTCCAAGGTTGAACAGGTGAACTATTTGGTTTTGAAATGACTTCAATTTTCTCTTTTGTATCATGACATAGGTCAATATTCTAAAAAATTAAATCTGATGAGACTTACTAATTGAATCCTCTAAAGAGTATGCAATGATACCCAGGGGCTTGATGAAGTTGGGGGGATTCAAGCAAAGATGCCTTATACTGAGTCCATTATCTTTGATGGATTATAAATGTATAAAATATGGCGATTTTTATGTGTTTTTTATTTATATTTTTCATTCTCACATTTTGACATAATGGAATCCTTTGGCCGTTGATGGTGGTTCACTCCATTGATACTGTGTGATTCTAGACACTCTTGGCTTGTTGCTTTATCCATATTTTCATGTAATGAGTAAATAAATTTCTTAAATAGCACATATGCAATTTGTCAAATTTCTCTTCGATGGTAATGCGGGTGAGTCTTATTTGCAGCCTTTCAGAATGTTTTGGTGTCATATTCTAGATTTAATAAAGCGGTTGCTAGTGAAAACCGAGATGACTATTTGGAACATACTAAGTCGCTAAATTGCAAAAAAAAGTGTAATGAGACAGTGGAACATATTATGGGGGTACATAAATCATAGGAAAATTAATTTTCTTTTAGCTTGCCTAAACCTTCTCCCGGATTTTCATCTATTTAATTTTGTTTTGCTATGCATGAGTACAGGTGAGCTTTTTACTTGGGGCCGTGATGAAGGAGAAGGTAGGCTAGGCCTTGGAAGCGGTGGAGGTCCTGGTGAAGCCGGTTCTCTTAGCATTCCTTCTAGAGTAAACGCACTGCCTGTCCCTGTTGCAGCGGTTTGCTGTGGTGGTTTTTTCACAATGGCACTTACTTCAGATGGTCATATATGGAACTGGGGAGGTAAGGGTTTTGTACTGATATATGAGTATTTTTCACTCATGCCATAGTTGACTCTGACTTTTACTAAACACAAATCAAAGAAAGACTCGCTGAGAATAATTCAAATAATTATGTATTTTTTTAGATAAAATTTTGATTGTTTTTTAATCTTCTGTTATATGAACCCTTAGACATCTAGCTATTGAAATTGGCTTAAGAAGGAAGAATGGCTAGTAATCTCACCACTGCAGTGCAGTGCATCTGATAGCTTGGATATTATTTGGAATTTTGAATGTTTGTATGATATTTTTGTGGTTTCTTTGATTGGTAGTGTGTTGGTTGATATACACTCAGCTTTGAGCTTGCATTCTCATTGGTTTTGCCATCGTTTTCACTGAAAGATGCTCAAACTATTTCCTTCATATTTGCTTTTTGCATTTTTTTTCTTCCTGTGACTTTGAAGAAGAATCTCCCTGATCTTTTTCTGCAGCAAATTCAAATTGTGAGCTTGGTAGAGGAAATAACTTAAGTGATTGGAGACCACATCTTATTCCAGGCATTGACGAACATCAAATAGTTCAGATAGCAGCCGGTGGTTACCATTCTTTAGCGTTGACAGGTAAATCAGTGTATGTATTATCTTATCTACTGTTCATTCATACTCTTGAAGTTCAATGAAGCCATGGCATCCTGTTTTCTTTCATTCGTCTTTGAAATTTATATTTATTATTCATTCTAAGAAATGATCTGAATTGCCAGTTTTGCACAAAAAGCACATATATTGTGGATTAAACTGCTGACTTTTGCCAAATTTAGCAATGTCTGAATCACCAGAGCAACCTGGCGGTCCGGTCCATATTGGACCCTAATGTAGGGAAACTATGTACATAAATTGCTATCTTATTGTTTTGGACCTTCTCAGACACTGGGAAAGTTCTTTCATGGGGTTATGGTGGTCACAGTCAGTTGGGCCATCCCTCTGTTCAGAATCAGAAAGTACCACTTGTTATTGAGGCTTTGGCCGATGAGCACGTAGTCCAGATTGCATGCGGAGGGTCATCCTCAGCTGCTATTACAGGTGACTGGTTGTCTCCTACATTCTGCTTCCATTTTTTCACTTTGATCACCTAACATGTCGGCGAACTTGGAAACTCCAGACAAAGGAAAACTGTACATGTGGGGAAACGCAAGGGATTGCCAATTGGGCATTCCAGGCCTCCCAGAAGTGCAGCCGGTGCCCGTGGAAGTGAAGTTCCTGATGGAGGATGAGGCATTGGGCCCACACCATGCGATATCAGTTGCAATCGGTGCATCTCATGCAATGTGCTTAGTTTTGCGGCAAAACTCCAGCATCAGTAAGATTTGAAGACACACAACCCGTTTTGTATTGTTTTCCTATTTTTCAGAGGAAAATGTTGCAACTGTGTAGCAGAAAAAAGCTTGCTGCATTGAAAGCTGGTGATGCAAGTGTCAAAGCTGAATATTTTACTCATCAGCTACGTGAAGCACATTTATGGTGGACTATTAGAGAGGAACCCTCTGGTACTGTTTTTTTTTTTCTATCTTTTCATTTTTATTTTCTTTTTCAGAAAATAATAACCATTTATATACTTTTTTATTTCTGCTATAAGTGGTCAGTTTATTTTATATCTGATGGTGAATGACTTTGTTGCAATGGAATGTTGCAATAACAACCGAGTTTTATCCCACTAGATGGGATCGGCTATATGGATCATTTTACGTTATTATTATCATTTATATTTAAATAAATTTTATATTAATTTATTATTGTTAATCAAGTTTTATATCATATAGTTGGATCATCTATTGACCGTCTACATACATGTCTCCCCGAATACAACAAAGACAAAAAAACTGAAGGTAAGAGACAATTTGTGGATTTACTATTAGGATACTTAGATCTTATCCAAATCTAATCGCCAACCAAATTTGGATATATATAGCTTTAACAACAACCTGGAAACAGTCTTTTGCAAAAAGCAAGGTAAGGTTGCGTACAATAAATCCTTCCCTGGGACCTCGTATGGTGGGAACTTTGTGTACCAGACTGTTCTTTATAACTTTAACAACAACACTCCCCTTGGACCATACCGATATTGTGTTCTCTAACCAACAACTAGGATTTCCAACATAGTACTCCAACTAACAACTAGGATTTCCAACATACAACGCTCGCAATCTAAACTAAAGACTTCCTAAGTGGAGCATGTAGCTATTAATTGTTCCATGTCTTTAAAGTGGAGCATGTAGCTATTAATTGTTCAATGGCTTCAAAGCCACCATAGTAGACTTGAAGACAAGGTGAAAGATGGCATAAAGTCAGCTTAGAAAGGTTGGGGCATCTGAGTGATTAAAGGCCAACAAAGTGGACTCAAGAGCCTAAAACATCTAGGGCTTCAAAGACTTATAAGACGTGTGGGAGAGACTATGAGTGAATGTAATAATTTGCAAGGAGTGTTCTATCAAAGAACAAGAGTTGTAGTCAATTTCGAAGCTTGATCTACAACAATCATTTGCTTATCCTCTTGTTACTACCTTGTTTCTTCATCTTCCACAATTATTCCACCAACAAATCCAAACCTGTAAAACTATATGCAACTCCCCCACTACAAAGCCAATGCAAGTTTCTTTTACAAACCTTTTTATCCTCAACCGTGCATCAGCTTTGAAAGTTGACTGCACGATCAAAATTAATTTCTAAACATGAAACATGAAAACTTTTGGCCAGGATCTATCGTCTGATATATTTCAGCTCAACCTGTGAATCTACATTGATATCTACTTCTGTGAATCAAACAAGAATGACTGATGATGCAGAATTAAGGCACAACCATGCAAACTAAACCCTCATTATATTGTTGTGTCTTCTCTCAAGGGTTGTTCCCCATTTTGGTGGTTGTCAAGAGGCATGTACTGCGACATGATGGCCATGATCTCAGAATCCATGTAAGACTACAAAAAGAGAAGATAAAAACTGTTGTATTAGAATAAAAAAATTCAGGTATTCAAAGTAAGTTTGCTGTTGGAGATTAGGAAACTGACCCTGAGTCTGTATTTGTAGAATACATAAGCTGCTATTGCAGCACTGACCACAATTGCTAGCACAAAGAGTGTTATAAACAAAGAGAACTTTGAGGCATTCTTAGCTGCATTTAGGCACAGGATAAAAAATCACAAACCTATTTGAAAGAGAATTTGATCAATACCGAAATGTTTTCCTTACCGATGCACGCGTCCTCAGACTTTATGTACACAAGGTCACCTCTGCACTTGCAGTCATACCCTCCCCATGTGTTCTTGCAGGAGCATTCAGGACAACTGCAAGCAAGCTTCTCCTTGCACTCGTCAATATCTGAAAAATTATGATAAGATGGACTTTAACATAGGGATTTCACTCAATAATCACCACAATTCAAGAGGGAATAATTACCTTGGCATTCATAGCCATCACCAGAGAATCCATATGGGCAGCGACAACCCTTCAGCAGTGAATCCTGTATGCATTTTGATGAATCAGTTGATCCATAAGTTACTGAAAAAAGGATGAATTGAGGGTGAAAAATGGACTGAAATGGTGATGATATGATCAAGAAAAGGAATTTGACAGAACTGAACAAGCTGAGAATGTCTGGTTATCCCTGGTAGCATTCCAGCAACCTCCATTATCAATTGCACATCTTCCAGGACCCACAGCTGAAACCCAACATGCATAAACAATGGATTCAGTACATGTTATAAATAGGGGCTGAGGTCTCCAGTTCATATAATTTTACTGATATTCCATCATTCATTAGGGCGGTAAATGAATCAAATATTCATTTAAGAATTTATTTAATACATACAAGGTTAATAAAATGAATAAGTTTGAACATATTTATATTTAGCTCATTAATATTAGATTGTGAACTGTCCGTAAATAATATTCATGAACAAAGTCTATCAATCATGTTCATAAATAAAATTCTTATCACTCTAGTAAATAAATAAAGAAAATTTTAAAATGAATAAACAAGCTTGTATTGTAAGTTCAACAATCAATCAAATAAGTTATATAAAATTTTAAGCAATCAAACAAATTTGAATTGAGAGCTCGATAATATATATAAACGAACTAAGCTAGCTTAGTTCATTTTTGGACTCAATTTGATTTAGCTCGGTTACTTTATCAAATAAGTTTAAACATTGACATGGTTTAACTTGTTTACCATCTTAATCATTGTAAAATTCTAAAATAGGAGGATGCATATGGTCTTTAAGATTTCTATCTTACGGATTCAGATATGATTCAAATATATTATTGTTTATTATATTGATATGATATAGAAGATCCTAAATTTAGATCTCTAACAAAGAATCGCTTGTAAAAAACAGATACCTATGCAAGAATTATAGCCATCTCCACTGAATTGGACGTTGTTTACTACAGGGCACTCGCAGATTCTTCCCCTAAAAGTATCCTAAATAAAATGAAAAATATATATATATATAAGTTCATCTTCCTTCCTAACAAGAGGAAGAAAAATCTCAAATGCCTCAGGTAAGGTAATTAGTTGTACTTTGCAAGCAGTGATATTCAGCTGTGTGTTCTTCCAGCAACCTCCATTCGAAGTGAGACACTCATTCGTCTCAATATCTGAAAAACACAGCAAAGTCAACTGGCCGAAGAACATGATGCTTAGTCAACTTTTAAACCGGCAAAAATGGGTGCAAATCAGTTGACCTGGGTTTAAGCAAACAACAGGCTCAGTAGACTCTTTGAATCCTGCACAGATTGCCTTCAGCACAGCAGTCCTCTCTAATTTCCCTGAAATGTCCACAAGTTCTTTTTTTTATCAGCAGAAAGCCTTGAAAGAGGGTGGTAAGAACATGACAGAATCAACGATGTAAATCTAAACCTCGATACTGAACGTTGTTTATCATCAAGGTGGGCAGGATAGTAACATCTCCGCGACTGCCGTGGCCGACCTACAAGATCGAAGAAGACGGTATCGTAAGTTGTATGCCTGAGTGACCATTTGTGCCTCTCGGCTGAAGGAATCTGAAAAATCAGGAACCTGAAGTTCTTGCTCGATGTTCAGGACTTCGTTATCAGCGTCGGCTTCGGGGTCTCCCATACACTTTGTGACCTTGTCCAAAGACAATCCTGATGAACCACATTAGATTGCATCAATCTGCTTCGAACTCAAAGTTCGAGCTATATTCAAATTCGATTTGAAGTTTAAAAATATAAATAATTTTAACTCGAACTTGATTCCAATCAAATATTTTTTTTTGAGCAGGCTTTAAAAACTTCTTACCCAGGGAAGAGACGACAGCCTCTGCGCATGACTTGCTGTACTTCTTCTCCTTCATGGAGCACCTCGCCTGGTAGTCGGTCACGAAGTCCCACCAGGCCCACGGCCTCCCGCTCTCGTTGGCGACTCGGTGGACGCAGAGCTGCCGGAGGTTCTCGACGACGATGTCCTTGCCGTCGTATCCCTCTTCGAAGTCCGTCTCGGGGTCGGGGGCGCAGTAGCGGCCGTTGTTGATGCACTGCGCCTTGCACTCCTTGCTTGCCCGGAAGGCCTCCGGGCAGTACCAGGTGATGTAGTGCGGGGTGAAGAGGGCGAAGCCGCCCTTCTCGAGGATCTGAGCGTTGCCCCTGAAGTCGCCGACGAACTTCACCTGCTCGTCGCATCGGTCGCCGCACTCGTCGTTGCTGTTGGTCCAGAACTCGTACTCGACCCGCTCGTCGGGGTGCGGCATCGACTCCCGCCAGTCCAGCTTGACCACCACCTCCTCGTCGCCCTTCGCGATGGCGCCCTTGAGCGCCGCGCCCAAAGATCGGGTGATGAGGGCGGAGGGGAGGGTGATCTTTTCGACGAATTCGTTGTCGCTTTCTTCGGGGGCGTCCATGGTCAGGAGGGGCTCGTCTATGGTGTCGGCGACGAGGACCGCTGCAGCGCCGGCCTGCTGCCCGTTGTATGCCTTCAGAGCGAAGTAGCAATCTGGGGAATCGAACAATTTTCACAGAAAGGAATTGATGAACAGAAAGAAGAAGAAGAAGAAAAAAAAGAACAGAGCACACACGATCGATCGATTACCTCCGCGATCGACGAGGAGAACGACGGGGCGCTTGGACTTGGACTGGAACGGGCCGTCTTCGAAGGCGTTGCAGCCGGTCCGACCCCGGGAGGGGTAGATGACGACGCCGGTCAAGGTGCCGCCGTAGTTGGGCACGCCGAAGTTAGCGATGGAGGCGTCGTGACGCCCCTTGATCGACTCGGGAGAGACCACGCTGATGCTCTCCTTCTCCACCACGAACCTCCCCGACGCCGGCGGCATCAGCACCCAGGATAAGACCGCGGCGACGGCGGCGGCGGCGAGCCGGAGACTCCCCATCCTTCTTCCTTCGTCCGAACTAAGGATCTATATGAAAAATCTGCAATTTTGGGTCGGAGAATTTAGAGGGGGAGGAGCAGAGATTGGCGTGTCTACTTATGGAAAGAGGATCAGGACATGAAGAAGAGATGAGTTGAACAGCCAACCGACTGCCAAACCAGAGGGAAGAACTGGGCTCGCGGTGAAAGTGACAGTTACCCGTTGAACAATCTAACATGATTTCCGTCCTGAAGTTTTTTAAAATTACAGATATTTCACTGTCTGATTTTTGCCCCTGTAAATATTTGAGGTGCACTAATGGAATTTTTTAAAAGTCAACTCCACTTTTTTTAATCCAGTGACATCATTTACTATTTCATTATATATAAAATGTTTTTTTTATTTTCCAGAGAAATAGTTGGAGTTAATGTCTGAATAAGATAGGAAAACATAATTTTATTGATTTTTTTTTTAAAAAAAAAAGAAAGAAAGGAGAAAGGTACAGCGTGTACTCGGTCATGTATAGTTTAGTAATTATTAAGTCAATGGTCTCCCATTGAGTGCGAGACAAGTTGGCCGGTCGTCTGCGTTTAGGCGTTGACGATGTGGAGTCGACTTATAACCCGATCAAATTTTCAATTGACGCTGGGACACGAACACAAACACAAACGGCCAGTGCCTAACCCGAGCTCAAACCTCCACAGTTTGTTTAATAATAAAAAATAAGTAATAATGATCAAATATAAAAATTTATGAAAATTATATTAAAAATCAATATATTATAAAAAATAAATATATATTTTTTATTTTTATAATGCATAGATCAAACTAATCCCACAAGCCATGCCCGACCAAATACAAACGGGAGCCCACGATCTCTAAACCTAGGGTCGAGGCTGCCGTTGTCAGGTGTCACTAGTTTCTTTGTATTCCACGTTGAAATTGTATGCATTAAGAAAGCCATAAAACATGGTTGACTTGTGGAGTTGAATCTATATTTTTTTTATAAATTAATTCTAAAAATAGATAAGCCACCCTTTATTCACCCAACAGATAAATTCAAAATATAATTTATATGTAATTTCGAATTCTGATCTTCTTATTTATTTCTTAAATACTTTACCATTACGTAGGGCATGATATTCAATTGAGATAAGGTTTATTTCATCCTAAAATAACTAATTTGTGGATCATCAAATCAATATTAATTGAGCATCTAGAGGGATAAGCTAAGTAGTGATATTAAAGGTTCCACATAGCATTTGACAGAGTCAATAAACTGAGTCAAGTCGATCCATATGAAGGGGCCACTGGCAATTGACAGAGTCAATGGGGGTGAATCTGAGTCAAGTCAATAGAAATCGCTAACAAAATCAATTGAGCATTTAGTAGGGCAAGATAGAACAAATGTATGATTATCATAAGCTTAATAACTTGTGGAAAAATAATAGAAAAATAAATGGATGACCAAGTTGATGATGATGACCTACCATATTCTTATGTTATGGAGAATAAAATCGATCCTCCTTAGGATGTGTTTGGTTCAAGTTATCAAATATAACATTGATTATATGATTATCTGGTAATCACATAATCAAGATTTTGAGGAATAAAATATGATCAAATGTTGTTTAGTTCAACCTAAGTAATGTAACAAAAACTTATTTGTTTGAATGTTTTAATGAATAACCTAATTTAATATTTTAATGTATTACCCGTAGTTACAAAATCAACTATACATATTATTATTATTATTATTATTATTATTATTATTAAACTTTACATTTTTTATGGGGTTTTTTAATTTTTTTTACATTTTTTAAATTTTTATATGCTATTTTTTTACATTTTTTAATTTTATTTTCATTTTAAATTTTTTTTTTACACTTTTTAATTTTTTTACATTTTATTTTTTTTAAATTTTTTACGTTTTTTAAAATTTTTATGTTTTTTTATTTATTTTTAAATTTTTTTATGTTTTTATATGTTATTTATATTTTTTCCATATTTTAATTTATATATTTTTTTATGTTTTTTATTTTTAAATTTTTTTTTTTTACGTTTTTTCTATTTTTTAAAAAATTTTGTGTGTTTTTTTTTATTATTTTTACGTTTTTTTTATTATTTATTATTTTTTATGTTTTTTTAATTTCTTTACATCTTTTCCCTGTTTTTCCTAAGTTTTTTTATTTTAATTTTTTTATGTTTTTTAGTTTTTTTTTAATGTTTTTTTTCCATATGTTTGTCTTATCGGAGAGTATTTTTGATAAAAAAAATTCGTTAATCCCAGAATCAAGAAAAACCTTAATTTTTTAAGGTTTTCCGATTCCGAGTTGCATGCCCCTTTTATTGACATGTTAGGCATGGAATATTACCCTGGAATAATCAGGATTTTCGTTGATAACCTTAGATGGATAATAAGATTCTCACGGATAATCCAACTAAACACATCCTTAGTGTTTTCTACTCCCTATTTCTGGTGCCTCCCTATTTGGGGAACTCATCAGACACTTCGTGGAGATAAAGTCAGCTATATTTTTCAGAGGAAGCAACAAGTGGCCATTAATAAACAAAAACAAATTTTACCACCAGAAATATGAGAAACTTCATATTAGCCATAAAGGGGTTGGAGCTTACGGATCTTAACTGTGTTCTTTGCAATGCTGAAAAAAATCTACAGGGAGGTATACGACCTCAACTGTGTTCTTTCAGAATAAAAAACACAGAGATAGCAACTAAGTTAACACCATGGCAGCCAATGATATAAAATCAGAAATCAGAAATAGGGGATAGAATAGAACAAATTAGGCCATTGCCATCTAGTTAAGTTGGTCTATTCAAAACAGAGATTCACACTGAGAATGGTTTAAAGAATCAATCAGAAAACAGCTGCTAAGGGAGCATCCATCAGCATTGCTTGATATAAGAAGAGAAAAATGTATTTTTACCTCTATCATCTAACCAGATTCCTATACTTGATATTTGTTTTATGATCTTATCAAACTATGTAGAGGATCCCATTCTACTTAACCAATAAAGAAACCAAGACATTATCATAATGCTTGTGGTGATTATGAACATCCACAACAGCCCTGTGGCCCTATAATATAAGGGCTAGGATTATTCTTTATCTATATTCACAGCCAAGTGGATAGTCAACTTCAGGACAAGTTAATTAAAATTTTACATGTGATAATAGATTTGGTAATTTTTAGATTTTTAGTTTTAAAAATTCATAATAAATTTATTAAAATGTATAAAACTTATAAGATATTTAATAAATTATCTAAAAATAATCAAGAGTAAGCCAAATGGGTGGAACCCCCAGCCTAAAAATAATTTATCTTTGCCTCTTTTCTTTGGACTGTTGAAGCAATTAGCAATCCATGTTCATACCACTCCATCCTATCCATGTGCATTTAATAGTGCATCCGAAATGGGAAATTCATGTGATTTTAAGACAAGAATTAATAAATGTTAAAATACCAAAGATAAGGTTGTTGCCATCTATTATACAGGTTTGCAAGTTCTTATATAATGAGCTTCGAAATAGAACTATGTTATGGTGGTATATTCAAATTAAAAAATCACACCAGAACTCTTTCAAGAATCAATCAGAAAGCAACTGCCATGGGAACATCCATCCACGTTACTTAATATAAGAAGAGAACAATCTATTTTACTTTTATCATATAACCAGATTGCTATACTCGATAACTGTTTTGTAATCTTATCACAAACTACCCATTAGGAGAGGAGGAGCTATCATTAGGAAGTTGTTCTCCTACTAGTGGTAATTTTGAGTAGCCACAAAAGCAGTATAACAACTAGGATGGGTCACTATTTATACTCAAACCAAGTGAAGGACCCTGAGTTCCCAGTCAAAGAAAATGTTGGCATCAGATCTTTCCAGCAAAATGAACATAATCTATAGCAGATTCCAAAAGCTATCTATAAACCAAAATTTTAAATCTATGGAAAAGGTGCAATTCTAGGCGTACCCTGCTTCACTCTTGCTTTCCATCATTTGGAGGCCAATCAAGAAACTTGTGCCCAAGAAGTGACAGGGGCAAATATGTCTGTGATGAGCAATCATTGTGATCAGGAGGATACATGTAATCTTTGCCATATCCCAGATCCTTCATCAGCTTCGTCGGTGCATTCCTTAAATGCAATGGCACCCCCTCATTGCCCCCTGTTGACTCTTTTATCACCCTCTTGGCTTCCTTGTATGCTCGATAGACAGCAACTGATTTTGGTGCCAGAGCTAAGTAAGAGACACACTGCGCCAAACAGACATCACATTCAGGCATTCCAATAAAATGGCATGCCTGGTAGCATGATACAGCCTGAGGTAGTGCAGCAGGATCTGCCAATCCTATATCCTCACTTGCCAACCTAACAAGCCGACGAGCAATGTACAGTGGTTCCTCCCCTCCTTCCAGCATTCTCGCAAGCCAGTAAATTGCAGCATCAGCATCACTTCCTCTTATTGATTTGTGAAGGGCACTTATCAGATTGTAGTGTTCCTCTCCAGCACGGTCGTACGCCAAGTGCTTGCATTGCATTGCCTCTTTCACATGATCAAGAGTCACTTTCAATTCCCCATTGCTTCCGTCTACGTTGCGACGTGATGCTATTGTCGATGCAATCTCCAGAGCGTTGAGTGCCACTCGAGCATCGCCATCGCAATGCAGAGATAGGAAGTCGATGGCCTCTTGCGCAGCCGACACTGGACATTGAGTTGTGAACTGTAGGCCCCTCTCGGCATCCGAGATGGCTCGGCGGAGTAAACCCTCGATGTACTGCGGTTTGAGGGGCTGGAGGGCGAGGACGCGGCAGCGGGATAGGAGCGGGGTAGTGAGCTGGAAAGAGGGGTTCTCGGTGGTGGCACCAATGAGAACGATGGAACCGTCTTCGATGGCGGGGAGGAAGGAGTCTTGCTGGGACTTGGAGAACCGGTGGATCTCGTCGACAAAGAGGACAGTGCGGCGGCCATGAGATCGGGCGCGGCGGGCGCCGTCGATAGCCTCACGGAGCTCTTTTACGCCAGAGGAAACGGCGGAGAGGGTGACGAAGGCGTATAGGGAGGCCGGGAGAGCGGAGGAGAGGGCGCGAGCGATAGTGGTCTTCCCAGATCCCGGCGGACCCCAGAGGACAATGGAAGGGATGCAGGAGGAGCGAATGATGGAGGTAGAACCGAGGAGGTGATCCTGGCCAAGGACGGCGTCGAGAGTGTTAGGGCGCATACGGTCCGACAAAGGGGCGGCGGAGGAGGGGTGGCGGCGCTTGGCCGGGAGCGAAGACGAGGAAGGAACAGGTGGTGGCTTAGCGGATGAGACAGGATTGCTGGTTTTAGGGTTAGAGGAGGAAGCGAAGAAGCGCTCGAGGCAGGGTTGGCTGGAGGCGGGTTGGGAGAGAGGGAGAGGAGGAGGAGGGGACGAAGACCCGGTGACGACGGAGTCGGAAGAGCGAGAGAGAATCCAGTCGGCAGCAGCAAGGGGAGAGCCGCCGGCGGCAGCGAGCGCTTGGGCGGCGAGATCCTCGGAGAAGCCCATGCTGAGGAGTTCCTCCATGGCGCCTTGCCTTGCCACTCCTCAGCGGAGGGCTTGTGCGATTGACGATGCCCAAAAATAGAAAGACTTGTAAAACATTTTTACAAGAGGGGAACAAAAACCGAAACAGAAGAGGAATTAGAAAACATTTTTATTTTTTTAAAAATCTTTTTGTTCATCATTCGAAGAATTACTTGTAAAATATATTTATTTTTGAAAAAGTAAATTGATTAAGCATTACAAAGTGCAAATTTCCTCTAAGTGCTTATTTTAGAGGGGAAAAACACAAAATTATACTAAATTAATTAATTTACCTAAAATATTATAATAATGATTATACTAATTATTCATTCTTAGGATATCCGGAATAAGAAACTAGAACAGTCATTACACAATTTAAAAAGCAACTAAATATTAAGCATAATGCTAGTGTTAAAAGCCATGGTCGAAACAAAAGATACAAACACGAAATGAGCTCCACCGTTCCGAGTCTTCGGTTATACCCTGAGTCTTCGTGCCTTTCCGTTTCCTTTTCCTTTTCCCTTTCCTTTCCCTCGCTTCTTGCGGTTCATCTTTAGTTTCAGCTTTTTCTTGCCTATTCCACCAACAGGCTTCAAAAATGTGTTTGGTTGCTCATCAGCCATATCCACATCTGTTCAAGAGCAATCAAGCGGAATGAATTACAATGATGGAGGTGATAGATAGTTAGGCAACTATTCTATGTTACAAAGAAGCGCAAAATGGAATTTTAGAATATAAAAATAGAATGCTACCGCCTAGTGCAAGATTCAAAAAGCCCAACGGATTGCCATATAATAACTGTCAATCTTTTGTAACTAGTCTTCACCCAATGAGTTTCATGTTTCATCATGTTATAAAATCACAAATCAAATGGAAGTTAGATAAGAAACCAAAGTTGATAGAAGGCTTCGGCATTTTGTTGCACTTAAATCTTATAGAACTTGCAGCTGGAAAACGCATTAAGAAACTGAAAAGAGATTCTTAGCTACGCATGCTTATCTTCAACCTCAAAGGCTATATACATAGCTTGAGCAATTACACTGCAGTGAGCATTAGGCTAATATAGATTATTGAAAAGAAAAACATGATAAGCAGTGATCTAGCAAAACTATCACACAGCTTACACCAGGATTATGTGACATTAAAGATGGGGATTTACTAGCATTGTCTTGGCATAATGTGGCATGGACAACTATAATGTCTTAATTACCTTTGCATTTGCATACTAGTTACATTGTTAACCATTTTTAACGGGCATCAAGTGCAGTAAATAAATCACAGATTGTTATCAAGTATCAGTTCCACTTATTTAAACACTTTTTTCCAACTCCAATTAGATCTTGTATCTTAATACACAATGAGTACTGAAAGCAAAATGCACAATTCAAAAGGAAAAAAAAAACACTGAGCCACATAACGAAGGTGGGGGATGCTGGAGGTATAAAAATCAAGTATGAACACTGCTCCATCCAACTACCAACAAGACAATTAATTTGATCCGTGGAGAAACACTTGAAGATGACAAAAAGTTATTCCAATTATCTTAAAACACATTCGCCTACAACAAACTATATACCATCTTTAAGAGACTTACAGGATAAAAATTTTCACTAGATTGTTCGTGAACCAAAATTAATATTCACATAAACGTAAGAACATCTGTTAGTTATTCAAATGGAAGCAAGATAAACATCTCAGCCATGCATCCACTTCAGAAATAAGTTCATGAGAATAAAAAAATATCAAACATCCTTCAGCTATAGATGCTATAAACATTTTCACATTCTTCTAAATTATGTTGATGGCATTGGCAGGGATCAATCTTATTGATGCAATTTATCAAACTAATCTGATTGTCACAAAAATATTGTATACTAACTAATCAAGAGATGACTTAAATTTAATAAACGTAGCATGTACATAAATTTCAGAATTGATGAGATTAAAGATGTTGACACAAAGCCTCATTTTGAAGGATAATGAAAAAATGAAAACTAATTATTTTTTCTTCCCAAAAACGATAACATTTTAGTCGATCAATATTTTAACAATAAATGTTCAGATATCCACCCACCACTCACGAGAAAAAAAATCGACTTAGAAAAGTTCACCTTGTTTTTCCTTATCGTTATAAGCTCACCTATAACACAGTTGCATATCTCTAACATCAAATTTGTAAAACAAAAAAAATATCATATTTTGAAGCCTGAAACAAAATATATGCCAAAGCTGCCAATGAAAGAAACGTAAGCATCGAGGAATCAAAGAGAAGGAGCATTGAGGCTCACCCATAGAAGCAGAGGTCAAAGCGGCGGGTTCTTCATCGATGGAGGTGGGAGTTATGACGGCGAGCTTTGGGGCGGCGAGGGCAGCCTCCTGGGCAGCAAGTTTGGCCACCTCTTTCTTATCGTAGAAGGGCTCCACGATCTCCCTCCTCAATGTCCGTAATCTCCTCTTCTTCTTCGAACGCAGCGACTTCGCCATTTGACTTCGGAGGTTGAATTAGGGTTTCGCCAAAAGGGGAGCACGAGGGAGGCAGAGGACGTCGGTGGTGAGAGATTTGTGGTGGAGTTTATCGAACATTGGACGGTCGATATTCCATCAGCTTCCATCCGACAGCCAATACGACGCACTGATCCAAAAGCGTCATTAAACTATGATTATATATAATCAATAAAATATTGATTTAAAAGCAATTGGGGGTGTAGCTCATATGGTAGAGCGCTCGCTTCGCATGCGAGAGGCACGGGGTTCGATTCCCCGCACCTCCATAAAGTTTTTTACTTTTTTTATATTTAACTAAATTTTAAAAAACCTTTTAAAATATATATTTCTACGGCCACTCGATAGAGATTTGGCTGCGAGCTCTCCCCTGGCATGGCCGCCTTCTGCGCCTCCCCCTTCCCGTCTCCGACCATCCTCACCCTACTCCGCGCCACCCCTCGACCCGACCACCGCTTCTCCTATCGCCACTCTTTCTCCCCCAACTTCCGAGCACTCACCGACCCAGTTCTCGCTCCGTCCCCATCCCCCGTGCCCCTTCCCCTTCCCATCCGCAGGCGGGAGGCCGCCCTCTCCCTCTCTCTCTCTCTCCTCCTCTTCCTCCTCGACCCCCCCGCTGGCGCCTCCTCCGACCAGACGAACTGCACCCTCGCCGTCGCCTCCTCCGGCCTCGCGTTCTGCGACACCGTCGTCGGCACCGGCCCCGGCGCCACCAAGGGCCAGCTCATCAAGGTAACGAACCCTCTTTTACGGACTCCTCTGCCTACTTAACCACGGATTTCCCCTAAAGTTTGGCTCTTGCGTTGCGATTCGGAACCCTGAAGGCGCATTACGTCGGGAAATTGGAGAACGGCAAGGTGTTCGACAGCAGCTACAGCCGCGGGCGACCTCTCTCATTCAGGATCGGCGTCGGGGAGGTAAAGCTCGCTCAATTTCCCCCTCCAAAAAAAAAAAAAAAAACAAATCCGTTTCAACTTATTACCACGATAACGTCTTTAGGTGATCAAAGGATGGGATCAAGGGATTCTAGGCGTAGATGGAATTCCACCAATGCTCGTCGGTATGCAGAAAAATTCCACCAATGCTCGTCGATTCATAATCTGTGCTTCTTATTGTGTTGGTCGTGTGGCCTTTAAACCGTAGGTGGCAAGCGTACATTGAAGATTCCTCCCGAGCTTGGTTATGGGGCGAGAGGAGCAGGCTGCAGAGGAGGTCAGCTTTCAGTCACTGTTTTCAGATTGGCACCACATCTCCAACACTTCACAGTTCATCTTATGTGAATATTTGATGTCAACTAACTCAATGCTGCTGCTTTCTATAATTGATCAGGCTCTTGCATTATTCCTCCGGATTCAACTCTTCTGTTCGATATAGAATTCATTGGGTAGGCAGGAGCCAGAGACCTACAGAGTCTTTTTCTGACGAAAGGAACCAACAGACGAGATACTTGTATAAGCACTTAAACAAGAGGGAACCAAGGCTACAAATAATTACAATTATGCAGTACTGATTTCCTACTGTAAACGACCTTTATCAAGTCAAAATCTGTAAACGAGCTCTTTTAGTCCCACATCGTTAAATTCAAATCGCATCATGCCAATATATGGGTTGTCGTTTGTCTATTCAACGCCGAGCTGGGTAGTGCCAGTTTGTGATCAAGCGGAGGCAACGAATGATTTGGATGATGGGGATGGATTCTGAGGCGTGAATCCAATGTATTATTGTTGGCCTGCCCGTTCCAAGTTGACAGTAAATTGGTAGAATCAGATGAAGATCTGGTTCTTCCGATTAATAGTGCGGAGGGCATCGGTCCAGGCTGGTTTCACAGAGCAAGTACACCCGCCCACTCTTAACGGTGGAAGGTTAACAGGTCGATTTACACGGGATCCACAGTACCCTCAGAGCCTCTTCCATCAAACAAATCATTTTTACTTTTTTTTTTTTAATTGTAAAATTATACATTACTAATAGTTGCAACAGCCATTAAAATTGCAAAACTTCAACAAAGAATTATTTCTTTTGTTCTGCCTGTTCCAACAACTTTCACATTGCATTTTCTTAAATTTGTATCATCATTTACTTTGTCTCAAAACAATTATAATCCAGGATGTTTGTTGTCTCGTGCAAACATTTGCGTATCAAGAAAGGGATTAGATTTAGGTATTTTAATGCATAAGATGCTAATCTTATAGCCCTTAATGTATTGTGGATAAGGCAATTATATTGATGCTCACTGATGAAGCAGTCAATTAAATAGAATAGAGTTTGATGCTGTGAAGCTTCTGAAGGCAAGGGAATGAATTATACGTCTACTTAAAATAGAGAGTGAAAATAGCATGAGAGAAGAACTACTGATTACATTGTCTCCAAGAATCCAAAATAGATAAAAAGTCCAACAAAGATGCATGCCACATACAACTTTGAGACTAATCGTGATGAAATTTATAAAGCATTACCTTCTTAATAAAGATAGTGTATCATTACATAAGGTTCGTCTTTATGAATTTTTAAAAATAAATACAAGAAAAGAAATTAGAACATCATAGGAAGTAGAACACACCAAGTTTCACTAAAGTTATTTAATTGCAATGAACAATGCAACTCAAGAAATCATACAACACTTCGAAATGTAGGTGCAGAACTCTGATGCTCTTATCAACTTGTTCTTGTAATTTTCTTTAAAAGAAACCAAGGGATGCATAACTAGTACATATAGGCATCCAAGTTGAAGTAATAACTAAAAAAATAAATCAAATATTTGAAGTAATAACTAAAAGCAAGTTAAAACCCAAGTTGTCACATCCAGCTACACATTGGCATAAAGTAGAATGCAGCAAAGTGAAGAACGTACCTGGATCTGCAGTTTGGGAAATGCTTCAACAACTAGATTTTTCAGCCTACTCTTGACTTTCAATTCCTCTGGAATGAATGATAGCACCCGACAACCATGTACGCTCAGGGACTCCAAACATGATTGCTCATGCCAAATTGGCAAAGCCTCCAATTTGTTGCAATTCATTATTGTCAACGTCTTTAGAGGTTTTGAATGTTCCTTATATCATTTGGTAGATTTCTCAGCTCTTGGCACCCAAATATCTGCAACATATTGATTCCTCCCAGGTTCGACCAAGAATTGAATTTGGAAGTAGGCATTAGCATCTCGTTGCTCAACCACAATTTCAACTTCAATTGAGAAGATGTTGGAAATTGCACAAGGAATACCATGAGCTTTGGGCACTGAATTAGGGTCAATTCCTCAAGTTTGGCAAAAAGACAATGACGTCTTATGCTCTTCATGCCTAGCCCCTTCTCTAGCCTAGGCATGCTCTTCATGCCTAGCCACATCTCTAGCCTAGGCATTTCAGAGAATGTGAGTTTCCTCAACTCAAGAAATACAAATGGTTTTCTATCCTCCCCATAGAATTCATCATCTATTACTCTAACTAAATCAAAACCACTTATTGTAACTTCCTCAAGCTGAGGTAATACTCCAAGTGGTGGTAGCGTCGCACACCTCCTAAGATATTTTCAACTTTTTGAGAACAATCAACCTGGGCTCGAGCATCAGCAAAGTTGGGAGTTTCTTGCTCATGTATGAAATGATCCGCAAGCCTTCAACTCTCGTAGGCTACGTAAGAATCCTTCCAACAGCTGCACCGTGGGATTGGAAGTTCCCTTAGTAGCCATATCATTCCATCATTCCCAATGCGGCACCAACTCATATAGATCTTGATCCTTCAGTAAATAAGTAGGTAGAGTAACACTCTTTAATTTATCTAATTCTAACCTTTCAAGGTGTTGTATATGCAGGGACTCAAGATTTTTAAGATCTTGCAACTCTGACAACATGATATTTCCATGGCCATCCACGACATCAATTCCCCTCAGAGACTGCAAGTTTATCCATTGCCTAATTCCACTAGGCATTCTAGTCAATGCTGCACATCCTTCCATGTTAAGCTGCATCAAGTTCTTCATGCCGCTCAAATCATCAGGCAACTCAGAAAGCCTACAACAACCTCCAATATCTAATTCATTCAAATTTACAAGGTAAATGATTGACTCCGGCAACTTCTGAATCTTTAGGCAGTAAGAGAGTCTCAAAATCTGCAATTTCCTTAGCTTGTGGATTCTTATTGGAAGCTCCTTGAGCATTTCGCAACTAGATAAATTTAGAACACACAAGTTATAGAGGTTGCAGATGGATTCGGGTAGTGTTTCTATCTTGTTCTCCATGAGGTTGAGGTATCTCAAACAACGCAATGAGAACAACTGTTCTAGAAATGTCTTGAATCATGATTGCTTTCATATCTAACACACATAAACTCGTGAGACTTGAAAACATACTTTCAAGTGTCTCTGTCTCAATCTGACAAATCTGTTCATTTTTCTCTTCCCTGTGTAAAACCAATGTTCTCAGCTTCCTGGCTACTCTAGCCACTTCAATGGTTTTTTTTTTTGAATTTGGAAATATTTTCAGAATCGATTGGTAAATACAAATGGCGGCATTGCGGTGGTATCCTTGAACCACCCCTAACCTTCCTTCATTTTAGTATCCATTTTGTCAACATTACCATCTTCGTGCTATTTTCGTCAAAATATCATCATCTTGGTACTCCAAAGATGCATAGGTCATTTGACAAAGTGACCGGTTAACCGTCATTCCACCAATACTTGGTAGGACCAAGTATTGGTTGTGTATATTTTGCTTGTGATCGTATCCACCTTATATAGGAGACCAATGAACAACATATGTCAAGCAAATTTTATCCGATCGATCCTCCATTAGGTGCGCGCAGGTCGTGCTTGTACCCATGTATTTGTTCACATCATCAATGCATGTGAATCAATATAAATAAACCAATATGTTTTGAAACTTTCAATGTCAGATTAAAATCTCATTCACAATGAAATTTTTTTTTCTTCCACCTCTTCTTCATTCACATATATTCAATAAAATTTAGATTTTTTTTTTAGCATAGTGAGACTCAGGAGAGTGAAACAAATATATTGGATAAGATTTGAATTGAAACTAACTCATCTAGATTGTTGGTTAAACTCATTAATAACTTAGACATTTTTGAAATTTTAAAATTTATGCATATACAAGATTATAAGAGTGCAAGAAAAGTATTATTACAATCGTAGAATAAATTAGAGACATATAGATTTAGATGCGATATTTGCCAAAAATTTAAAAAATAAACTGACTTTTTTGAATAATTTCTCGAAACTAATAAGAGTAATAATGAATCTAAGAGTTTGTTAGCATGTAAGACTCCAAAAGAATAAAAAAATAAAAGGAACTGATTCTGTCTGAGAGTCGAAGCTGTTGGTTGCTATTCGGAAAACCTACAGGTTCCACTGTACAAAAATTTTGTACAAAGGTCTGAACCTTTTCCTAGCTACCATGTGTTCTTTTAAATTAAATTTTAGATCGTCTGCGGAACTTAACACGTTTGATCCAAAACTTAATTTATTCTTTCTTTTAGGTTTTGACTTGGGTCTCCTGCGGAACTTAACACGTTCGACCCAAATCACCTTAAGTTATTAATTCCATTAAATATTAATTTCCATAATTGGTTCCCAGTACTGACGTGGCGAGGCACATGACCTTCTTGGATATGGGAGCAACCACCACCGACTAGACAAAACCTTTTATGGAAAGTTAATATTTAATTTCCTAAAATAACTTTAGGTTAACCGAAAAGAACAATCAAATCACAAGGGAAAAAAAACAAAAGAACACAACATCGAAAAACATATTCGAAATACTAGAATCGCATGCCTCTTGTATTTGGTATTATTTCCAAAAATAACTAGTATGATGCGGAAAGAAAAATTACTAGTTATACCATTTAAAAAGACCTCTTGATCTTCTACCGTATTCCTCTTCTAACCTCGGACGTTGTGTGGGCAACGTTCTTCCGAGATGAGAAACCACCAAGCACCTTCTTCTTCCTTGCAAGTTTCGACCATCAAAACATCTTCTAGGATGAAGAGGTTCGGCCACCACCACCATGCTCCAAGGGATGCTAGAAACGAGGCTTGCTTTCTCTCCTTCTTCTCCTTCCTTGATCCGGCCACTAACAAAAGCTCCACCAAGAGATAAGTTTCGGCCAACAAGAGGAGAGTAGAGAAATAGGGCCGGCCACACCACCAAGGAAAAGAGGGAGAAAAATAGAATAGAGTCGTTCGCCTTGAAGCCTCCTCTACCCCCTCTTTTATAATCCTTGATCCTGGCAAATAAGGAAAATTTAATAAAAATTTCCTTAATTCTTTTTCCATTGAAAAGGAAAAATTATTTAATTAAAATAATTTTCTTTCTCAATTTTATTTGGCCGGCCACATAAAAGCTACAAACAAGGAGAGTTTTAATTAATTAAAACTTCCTAATTTGTCTCCAGAAATTTATAAAATTTCTTCAATAATTTAATCCCTTCATGATTGGTTTATAAAAAGGAAATTTAATAAATTAAAATCTTTCTTTTAAACATGTGGATAAAAAGAAAGTTATCTCTAAAAATTAAAATCTCTTTTAATCTACAAATAAGGAAAGATATCAAATCTTTTCTTAATCTTTTGTAGAAACTAATAAAAGAGAATTATTAATTTTTAAACTTTCTTTTAAATCATGAACATGGTTAAAAAGGAAAGTTTTCTTAAAATTTAAAATCCTCCTTTAATCAACAAATAAGGAAAGATTTCAAATTTTAAACTCTCTTTTAAACATGTAGATGATTTACAAATAAGGAAAGTTTTTACCAAAAATTAAAACCATCCTTTTAAACTACAAATAAGGAAAGAGATTAATCTCTTCTCTTAATCTTTTGTAGAAAACTATAAAAGGAAATTTTTAATTTTTAAACTCTCTTTTAAAATCATGATATCCACATAAGAAATAATTTTAATAAAAATCCTTTTTAATATTCTAGTGGCCGGCCACCTAAGCTTGGGACCCAAGCTTTGGCCGGCCACCTACATGGCTCATCCACTTGGTCTTGGCCGGCCCTAGCTTGGGTTCCAAGCTATCTTGGTCGGCCCCATTGGATGGGTAAGAAGGTGGGTATACGGTGAGTATAAATCTCTATATACTAGAGGCTATGATAGGGACCGAGAGGAGGAATTGGTTTTGGTCTCCCGATGAAATTAAGCATCCCGTGTTCGCCCCGAACACACAACTTAATTTCATCAATAATAATTTATTCCACTAAAGAACTATTATTGAACTACCGCACCAATCCCAAATTACATTTTGGGCTCCTTCTTATTATGAGTGTGTTAGTCTCCCTGTGTTTAAGATAACAAATGTCCACTAATTAAATAAGTTACTGACAACTCACTTAATTAATATCTAGCTCCAAGAGTAGTACCACTCAACTTTATCGTCATGTCGGACTAAGTCCACCTAAGTCCACCTGCAGGGTTTAACATGACAATCCTTATGAGCTCCTCTTGGGGACATTCTCAACCTAGATCACTAGGACACAGTTTCCTTCTATAATCAACAACACACACTATAAGTGATATCATTTCCCAACTTATCGGGCTTATTGATTTATCGAACTAAATCTCACCCATTGACAAATTATAGAAATAAATATCAAATATATGTGCTTGTTATTATATTAGGATTAAGAGCACACACTTCCATAATAACTGAGGTCTTTGTTCCTTTATAAAGTCAGTATAAAAGGAACGACCTCAAATGGTCCTACTCAATACACTCTAAGTGTACTAGTGTAATTATATAGTTAAGATAAACTAATACCTAATTACACTACGACCTTCCAATGGTTTGCTCCTTTCCATCTTGGTCGTGAGCTACTGTTTATAATTTATAAGGAACTGATAACATGATCTTCTGTGTGTGGCACCACACACCATGTTATCTACAATATAAATTAATTGAGCAACTACATTTACCATAAATGTAGACATTTGACCAATGTGATTCTTATTTCTAGATAAATGTTTATACCAAAAGCTAGGCTTTTAGTATACACTCTAACAGAAGCGATGGATGTTGGGGACTTGATACTCTTATTGACCGTTGGTAGACTCCTCGTCAGTGAAACCTCTAACCACAGCAGCGTCAGTGCCGAGCCAAGGAGGGGTTCCCCGACGATGACCCTCCGACGTTCAAGTCAACCACCGGCGATGTAGAAAAAACGAGGGAGCAAAATGGTAGGGTAACTGTAGCTACAGTAGAGATTCTGCATACCTCCGTCGAAGCTTGGAAGTCTTTATATAGGACTCCCAAGGAGCGCGTGCACGCTCCTCGATGCGTGCACGCTCCTCAAAGTATACCCTGAAAAGATGTGTCAAAAAAATGTCCCTGACAACATACCTTAACAACCCGAGCATATATATCTCTGACAAGACAGTAGAAGCTTCCGTCATACGATCTTCTGCCTGACCATGCCGCCAAGCATGTCGTCTATCGACGACACAGGTTCCCAGAAGGATATCCTCTGATCCTCCTTTTGTCTGTTATAGGTCGAGCGGAAGGATCGCTCGACCAGCTGTCGTCCATCCAGGCGATCTTGTCCTCGGGCCAAGCAGAATGGTCGCTCGGCCAACATCCCACTGTCCAGGCTCCGCGCTATGTAGAACGGAGAAGCTGTGTTTGAATGTAATCTGCTCAGTCGTCATTGTTTTACCGATGTGAGTCCAAGCGGGTTGGCCGCTCGGCACATGCCTTGTCTGTTTGAGCGCCGGAAGCTCGGTACATGACCAAACTGTGCTAACATCTACTTCATGTAGGCTCGGCGACTCTTCCTCCCAGTCGGAAGAGGGGGTTGTCCAATCAGACGATAATACCAGGGTGTTGACCAGCTTGACTTTGACCTCTACCATGTCATTGACCACCCTGCTGATCACATGCCTCCCCCTCAAATATAGTCGAAGGAGGCTGCAAGTCCGACTGACTAGATGAGCTAGTTTGAAGATCGGTTGGCCGATCGGCCGTGATACTGGTTGGACCCCGACCGGTCTACCCGAGGGTGTCGGACAACCATGAGATTGCTCCTTGAGGCCGATCGGTACTTCGCACATTCGCACTTGGAGAAATTTGTAGTTTCTGCCCTTGGCTGAGAGCGGTCAATACTGACATCATCCGAATCCCTTCGGAATTCATGTAAATTATCTCCATTAAAACTGAGCACGCGGCCACGCCTGTTAATGACGTTCATTAAATGCTGCCATGTAGGCATGTGCCACGTGTCAATGCCACCGTCATCGCACACCCGAAGCGACAATCGTTGATGTGATGTTTGGCGGTTTGAATTCAACAGCTGGATCTGCGCTCCAGCTTCCGTGATCTGGATCGGATGGCCCTGGTCAGCCGAGCTCAAGCTTTATAAAGCCACGATGTCGGCTTCTTCCTCTTGCGTTTTCTGCAAAGGCTGTCGGTGAGTTCCTGTGCAGTCGGTGCTCCAACGACGCTACGCTCCTGTTTTTGGTGACATTTTCTTCTCCTGTAAGCTCTCCCATTCCTTCCCCTCTCAATCGCTCGCAACCCTCTTCGTTCCTTGTAGTTTTCCTAGCGTTCGTTTTGCGTTTCCTGCTTACTGCTCCGTTAAACTTCCGTCGAACCCCTATTTTTCATTTTTCGGCGATGGCGAGCTCTTCCCGACCGTCTGACCCCGCTCCTGGTCTTTGGTACACCACCATGGAGACCAGGTTTGACGAGGGTGACGCCGAGAACCTCCGAAATGCTTTCGAAATCCCCTTTGACCATAAAATCATTTTGGCCTCTTCGTCCGACCGACCTAATGATCCACCGATTGACACAATATGTTTATTCAGAGACCAATTTATGGTCGGTTTCGCTTCCCAATCCATCCTTTCATCCCTGAAGTTTGTAATGACTTCCGCGTTCCTCTCCCCCAACTAGTACCAAATTCCTTTCGTCTGTTGTGCGGCGTTGTTGTCCTATTCTAGCTGCATGACATCCCTTTGACCCCTCAAGTCTTTCATTATTTCTACTATCCCAAGCAGTTCGAGCTGGGGACCATCTCTTTTAGTCTCAGATCGGTCTACTATTTTTTTGATATGATGTCACTTCAAATAAACACTGTAAGGAGTATTTCTTCTTCATGCGGCTTCCCGAATGGCCAAACTTCCGGACCCAATGGCAGGTCGGACTACCACCTCAGCCGGACCTGAAGAAGTACAAGAGTTGACTGGATTATCTTCATGCAGCGAACATGCTGGTCGGTCAGAAGTACGACATCCATAAGCTATTGCTGGAGGGTGTTATGTATATCTTTGGGCTGAGTCCGATCTACACGAGGCTCCCGAGCGACTTAGGTATGAAATTTGTTGGCTCCTTTCTTTTAAGTCTAACTGATTTGCTTTTTTCCTTTTGCAGCCAAAATCATGATGCGAGCGTGCGCGACCGGCCTGACGAAGCTGAAGGATACTGAGATTGAAGCGACTGCTGCCAAGGAAATGGCAAGCCTTGTCCTTACACCGATCAGTTCCCACGAAGGCATGCAAGCCGAGAGCGGGGAGACCCCCACCGCCGTTCAGACAGCAAACATCAAAGAAGTTGCTGAAGTGGTTGGTGTTCCGCTTCCAATCCCTGAAACACAGCATGCCGATGGACTGAAGGCTTTGAGTCTTTCGATGGAGTGCCCCTCCTTAGGCCCAAGAGGCGTCGCACGGACAACACCTCCCGATCCGCCACCTCGGTCGTGGGTACCGCCGAGCGGGTTGGCACTTCTTCCCCTGTGGCTATCCTAATGGTGGAGGCCACTTCGTCCGATCGAACACCATCTCTGGTCAAGCCACCGTCGGAGGCCATCGCTGCTCCTTCGGTCTCATTTTTGTCGTCACCCCGAACCCTACGAAGACCACTAGTGTCCAGGATCGATCCGGCATCTGCCGCCGCTCCAGGTCCGCCGGTCTCCTCCTCGTCAGACCCAAGCAGCCGGCGATCGGTAACGGCGACTATCAACCTTCCGACGGAGGACTATCTTGAGCAATGCACCCGTCCGACCATCCCCAAACACAAGATCCTGATCCGCGGGCCGCTCATCGGTGTTTGGGAGGAGGCGAGGGCCCGAGCGGCCATGATGTCTCCCAGGCAGCTCGACAACAACCATGTGCGAATGTCTACGAGAGTACGTTTTTCAATTATCAATTTACACCTTACCTTCGATCGGCTCTTGACCTTTGTCTTTTTATCTGTAGTACTGGGTTGAGAGCGTGACCATGTGCTAACGACTCACTTTTGTAGAGGATGAGTTGAAGAAGCTCAAGGTTTCTGGTGACGCCTCTTCCTCCTAGGGCCATCGGTCGCCCAATTGCAAGCCGATCTGGAGAAGGCCCAACAACTCCTTTTGGCTGAGCAACAAAAGTCGGTCGATCAGGCTATTCGGCTGGGCCAAATCGAGACATAATTGAAGACTTATGACATGAAGCTTGAGCTGGCCATTACAAGGAAATAGCGAGCTATCGCCGACCTGGAGCTAAAGAACCAGGAGGCTCGACAACTCAACCAAAAGCTTAAAAAAGCCGAGGATTATCTAACCCCCGAGCGGGCCTTCGAGTGGCTGGGGAGGAGTCTCTGAATAAGAAACTCAAAGACGCCGAAGCTGCCCTAGAGGCCTCCAACTCCGCCCTGACGGTCTATCAACAGGATGAGCTGAGCCATTTTGAAGTGATGAAGCAGGAATACCTTCGCTCGGACCAGTTCACTGACAAAGTTGTCAAGCGGATCGTTTGAGCTGACCATTGAGGGGACCCTCCAGCAGCTCAAGGCGGACGGTTATCTCCCCGAAGCTCTGACGGACGACATTATCAACCGCAGTCAACTGAACGACTCCATGCCTGATGATGTATTTGACTATATGGAGTGTGCTGGAGTCCTGTAAAAGTGTCTTAAGTGTATTTCTACCGCTCGGTAGTATCTTTTTGTGAAATGAACGGTTTGCTCGCTCAACGGGCTTTTTCTCTTATGATTTATTTGTTTCCATGTCTGGCACCAACTTCTCCGTTCGGCTATGATCATGGCCTACCTTCGATTTACTATGACGAATTGCGGGTCATCAATCATCCATTGACGAATTAAATAAGGTTTATACCTTCTCCCGGGTTTAAGGTCACAGCTCGATCGTCAATGAAGACTAGGGTTTAACGTCGTCTCTCGACGATTCGGTGAAGATAGGGGTTTAATGTCGCCGCTCGATGATTTGGTGAAGATTGGGGTTTAAGATCACCGCTCGACCGTCGATGAAGACTGGGGTTTATGGTTGCCGCTCAACCGTCGGTGGAGATAGGGTTTAAGGTCGCCGCTCGACCGTCGATGAAGATTGGGGTTTAAGATCGCCGCTCGATCGTCGATGAAGACTGGGGTTTAAGGTCGCCGCTTGACCGTCGATGAAGAGTAGGGTTTAACGTCACCGCTCAACGATTTGATGAAGATAGGGGTTTAACGTCGCCGCTCGACGGTTTGGTGAAGACTTGGGTTTAAGGTCGCTGCTCGACCGTCGATGAAGACTAGGGTTTAAGGTCGTCGCTCGACCGTCGGTGGAGATAGGGGTTTAAAGTCGTCGCTCGACCATCGATAATGACTGGGGTTTAAGGTCGTTGCTTGACCGTCGATGAAGACAGGGGTTTAAGGTCGCCGCTCAACCGTCGATGAAAATTGGGGTTTAACGTCACCGCTCAACGATTTGATGAAGATAGGGGTTTAACGTCGCCGCTCGACGGTTTGGTGAAGACTTGGGTTTAAGGTCGCTGCTCGACCGTCGATGAAGACTAGGGTTTAAGGTCGTCGCTCGACCGTCGGTGGAGATAGGGGTTTAAAGTCGTCGCTCGACCATCGATAATGACTGGGGTTTAAGGTCGTTGCTTGACCGTCGATGAAGACAGGGGTTTAAGGTCGCCGCTCAACCGTCGATGAAAATTGGGGTTTAAGGTCGCCGTTCGACCGTCAATAAAGAATGAGGTTTAATATCGTCGCACGACCGTCGATGAAGACTAGGGTTTAACGTTGCCGCTCGACGATTCGGTGAAGACAGGGGTTTAACGTTGCCACTCGATGGTTTGGTGAAGACTAGGCTTTAAGGTCGTCGCTCGACCTTCGATGAAAACTGGGGTTTAAGGTCGCCTCTCGACCATCGGTGGAGACAGGGATTTAAGGTCGCCGCTAGACTATAGATGAAGACTGGGGTTTAAGGTCGTCGCTCGACCGTCGATGAAGATAGGGATTTAAGGTCATCGTCGACCGTCGATGAAGAATGGGGTTTAAGGTCGCCGCTCGACCATCGATGAAGACTGGGGTTTAAGGTCTCCGCTCAACCTTCGGTGGACACTAGGATTTAATGTTACCGCTCGACGATTCGTTAGGTCGTTCAGCATAAAACTTGGAAGCTTAATCTTTTATTTCCTGTCCTGCATTCAAGGCAAATAGGGATATAAAGGTACATTGATCACATCAGCGCACTTTTCATCCGACTCTGTAAGGCTGAAGATGGTTTGCGCTCCACAGACGCTCTAGTTTCCGTCCGTTCTCATCCTCTAAGTAATAGGAGTCCGAGCGAAGCTTTTCCACGACCCCGAAGGGTCCAACCCACGGAGCTTCCAGCTTGGTGACGTCGCCGACCAACTTCACTTTTTTCCATACTAAGTCACCAACCTGGAACGACCTTGGGATCACCGTTCAATGGTAGTTCTGCTTCATCCTCTGGCGGTAGGCCATCAGCCAAACGGCTGCTTTAGCACATGCCTCGTCCACCAAGTCCAGAAGCCTCCGCTCGGTGTTGTCTTTGTTATAGTGTTGTATCTGGTCGGATTCAACCCCGACTTCGACGGGGATGGCCGCTTCACTGCCATATACGAGGTGGAAGGGCGTTGCCCCGATCCCTTCCTTGGAAGTCGAGTGGATCGCCCATAGCACGCTGGGGAATTCATCTACCCAACTCCCTCCGACATGGTCGAGCCGAATGCGCAGGATCCAAAGTATTTCGTGGTTGGCGACCTCCGCTTGCCCATTGCTCTGAGGGTAGGCTACCGAAGTGAAGGCTTGCTGAATGTCGTACCTTTCGCACCACTCCTTAAGCCTCTGACCCACGAATTGTCTCCCATTATTGGAGACGAGTCGACAAGGGATCCCGAATCGACAAATGATGTGCTGCCAAATGAACTTCATGACTATCTACTCGGTTATCTTCGCTAGTGGCTCGACTTCAACCCATTTGGAGAAATAGTCCATTGCGACGAGCAGGAACTTCCTCTGACCCATCGCCATGGGAAAGGGCCCCACGATGCCCATGCCCCACTGGTTGAACGGACAAGCCACTGTGGACGTCTTCATCTCCTCGGTCGGCCAGTGCGAGAGGTTATGATACTTTTGGTAGGACAAGCAGGTGGCAACCGTCCGAGCGACACCCCCTGAAGGGTTGGCCAGAAGTATTCGGCAAGTAAAATCTTCCTTACCAATGATCGGTCGCCCGAGTGTCCTCCACAGGGCCCTTGGTGTACCTCCTACAGTATGTAGTCAGCATCCTGCAACCCGACGCACTTAAATAGGGGCCTTAAGAAAGCCTTCTTGTAGAGCTGAACTCTGATTAGGGTAAACCGACCATCCCTCTTTCTTAATAAGCGGGCCCCCTCCCGATCGGACGGTGTAGTTCTCGATCGCAGAAACTCCGTCAGCGCTGTCCTCCAATCGTTTGGGAAGGTAAGTCCCTCTATCCGGTCAATGTGGGCCACTAAAGCCACTTGCTCGATCGGCTACGATATGACGATTAACGATAATGAGCTAGCTAGTTTGGCCAATTCGTCTGCAGCTTGGTTCTCCGCTCAGGGGACCTTCTGTATTACTATCTCCCGAAAGTTGGCCTTCGGCTTTTCGAAAGCCTCAGCGTAGAGCCTGAGCCACGCGTTGCTTATCTCGAACGTTCCGACTAGCTGCTGAGCAGCCAACTATGAGTCCGAGTGGATGAGGACATTGATGGCTTCGACGTGCCGGGCAGCTTGTAGGCCAACTATAAGTGCTTCATGTTCGGCTTCATTGTTGGTTGCCCGGTAGTCTAGCCGAACGAACAGCCGCATCCACTCCTCTTGGGGGGAGATGAGTAGTATTCTGATCCCGCTCCCTTATCGAGTGGCCGAGCCATCTATATATATTCTCCAAACGGCTTCTGGTTCATGATTCTGTACTTCAGTGATGAAATCTGCTAAGGATTGTGCTTTGATGGCCGTTCGGGGCTGGTATTGGATATCGAACTCACTGAGCTCCGTCATCCATTTAATTAGCCGTCTGGATGCTTCTGAATTGAGAAGGACCCTCCCCAAAGGACTGTAGAAATCACGATGATGGAATGCGGGAGGAAGTAGGGGCGAAGTCTCCGAGTGGCGAGCACCAATGCGAAGGCCAGTTTCTAGAGACCGGTGTAGAGGGATTCAGCATCTTTCAATATATGACTCAAGAAGTATACCTACTTCTCCTCGCCGTTCGACCTAACTAGTGTCGAGCCGACCGCATGCTCGGTTGAGGATAAATAAATCCTGAGTGGCTCATGGACTCTTGGCTTAGCCAATACAAGCAATGCATTGAGGTACTCCTTCAATTCTTCAAACGCCCGGTCGCATTCTTCGTCCCATTGAAATTTGGTGGCTCGGCGTAATATCTTGAAGAACGACAAGCTCTGATCAGCTGACTTGGAGATGAAGCGAGATAGTATTGTTATCCGTTCGATGAGACATTGGGCTTCCTTAAGATTCCTTGGCGGTGACATATCTTGTAGTGCTTTCATTTTGCTGGGATTCGCCTCGATGCCCCGTTCGGTGACGATATAACCCAGGAATCGTCCGCTCTTTGCGCTGAACAGACACTTGCTTAGATTCAGCTTGATTCCGTACATCCTGAGTGTCTGGTAGGTCTTCTTGATATCTGCACATAGGTCAGCTGCTCGGAGGGATTTAATTAATATGTCATCGACATATACCTCCATGTTGCGGTCGATCTACTGCCTGAACATCTTATTTATCAACCTCTGATAAGTAGTGTCGGTGTTCTTTAGCCCGAACGACATGACATTGTCGCAGTAGGTTTCATCGGCCGTGATGAAACTGACATTCTCTTGATCTTCTCGGACGAGCGACACTTGGTGGTACCCTTGATACACATATAACATGCATATTAGCTTGCACTCGACAATGGAATCTACCATCTGATCGATTCGGGGCAGTGGGTAGAAGTCCTTCGGACACGCCTTGTTGAGGTCCCTGAAGTCGATGTAAACTCGCCACTTGTTGCTCGGCTTTGAGACCAGCACTATATTCACGAGCCAACTCGAGAATTGAACCTCACGTATGTGGCTGTCTTCCAAGAGCGTCTCTATTTCTGCTCGGATGATCAAATTTTGTTCGACGCTGAAGTCCCTCTTTCTCTGCTTCACCGATCGAGCGTCTGGTCGAACGTGAAGCTCATGTTGCGCGATGCTCGACGAGATCCCGGGAAGCTCATGCGTCGACTGCGTGAATACATCGTGGTTTTGTTGGAGGTAGGCGACCAACTCTGCCTTCTGTTCAACTCTCAGGTCGGACGCAATGAAAGTTGTTGCCCCCGCTCGGCAGGGGTGGATCTGTACTTCTTCCTTTTCTTCATAGAATAGAGTAGGAGGCTTTTCAATGACAGTGCTTACATCTAGTCGGGGGATCTTTCGAGCGGACTTGGCCTCAGTTTTGATCATCTCGACATAACAGCGCCGAGCGGCCAACTGGTCGCCTTTGACCTCTGTTACACGGTCTTTTACCGGGAACTTGATCTTCTGGCAGTATGTTGAGACTACCGCTCGAAATTCGTTGAGGGTCCGTCGACCCAGAATGACGTTGTAGGCTGAGGGGGCATCCACCACAATGAAGTTCCTGGTCCTGGTCCTTCTGAGCGGCTCCTCTCCGAGTGATATGGCCAACATGGCTTGGTCGATCGGCAGAACTTCGTTGCGAGTGAACTCATATAGTGGGGTCGTCATCCGCAGTAGATCGCCTCGGTCGATCTGGAGCTGATCGAAAGCCTTCTTGAAAATTATATTCACCGAACTTCCAGTGTCAATAAAAATCCGGTGAATTGTATAGTTGGCGATTACCGCTCGGATAATGAGGGCGTCATCGTGAGGGACTTCCACTCCTTAGAGGTCTCGGGGTCTGAAACTGATTTCGGGCCCGCTCACCTTCTCCTGACTACAACCCACAACGTGAATTTCCAAGCGCTGAGCGTATGACTTTCTGGCTCGATTGGAGTCTCCGCTGGTCGGTCCACCGATGATGATGTTTATCTCTCCCCGAGCGACATTGCTTCTATTTTCCTCCTCTTGAGCGCTAGGCCTGTGTCGCTCGTGTGAGGCTCGGGGATGGTCATTGCTCCTCTGTTGATGGTGGTGCTACCGTTCGGGTAATCGCCTGGCATCTTCTCGTCGCTCGGCGGTTTGATGCCCGTGTCGCTGGTTGGGTGAAGGCGATCGACGACAGTAACCCCTTGGCACTTATCGGGTGATCGGTGTAAACTCACGACAGTCACGGGTGTGTGTGACGCTGACTAGTGGAAGGAACAAAACATAGGCGTCCATACCTTGCCCTTCGTTGTTTTTGGCCAATTAGAAGCCACATGCTGCACGACTTGTGCCCTTGTTTCTTGGTGCGGTCGACCTTCAGCTCTCGACCCCCTTGGCGGTTGGTGGCTGCTCGACAATCACCATTCGGTTGGCACCGCGGGCTCGGATGGCGCCTCTTTCCTTCTGGTTGCCTGGGCCTCCTCGACGTTTATATATTCATTAGCCTTCTTGAGCATATGTTTCCTAATAAGCGACCGGAAGAAGTCTCCCTTTACGAGCCCCTGGGTGAAGGCATTTGTCATGGTCTCAGATGAGACCGAGGGGATATCCATAGTTACCTGGTTGAAGCGTTGGATGTATGCTCGGAGGGTTTCTCTCGACCCTTTCTTCAAAGAGAACAGACTGACGCTTGTCTTTTGGAAGCGCCTGCTGCTTGCAAAAATGGTGGAGGAAGGTCATTCGGAAATCCTTGAAGCTTTGTATTGATCCGTCTGGTAGCCTCCTGAACCATTGTTGGGCCGAGCCGGACAACGTTGTGAGAAAGATTCGGCACTTCATCCCATCTATGTATTGGTGAAGTGTAGCAGCATTGTCAAACTTTCCCAAATGATCATCTGGATCGGTTGATTTGTTGTATTATCCAATTGTCAAGGGAGCGTAGCGCCTCGGTAAAGGGTCTTGAAGTACTGCTTCAGAGAACTGGCGGTTGATTCACTCGGGAGACGCGTCGGCTCAAGGTGCCTTGCCTTTCCTTGCGTCCTGAATGGGCGCTTCGTCTCTAGAAGATCCCCTCTCCTGATTTGCTTGTGCAACCTCCAAGGGCGTTTGGAACAGAGCCCGATGGAATGGAATAGACGCGGGTGGAGCTTCTCCATGTATGTCGGTCGACAGTCTATTTTGCCCCCAAATAGAATACTGCTTCGATCGGTCGTCGTGAGCTGCTCGGCCTCCAGAGGCTGACATTGCTCATTGTGCCAGTCAGTCGGCTAGTGCCTTTTGTTGCTGTTGCTCAACTATCTTTGTCGCTCGCGCTTGTATTAGTGTGTCGAGCTCCTCTTGAGTGAGCGTTACGGTATGAAGTCGTTTAGCGTTATCCATCTTCTCGGCTTGGATGCAGGTGCGTTTCCACTGACGGTGTCAAATTTAATCTTGTCCGAAAGTCGAGGCGATGGATGCTGGGGACGTGGCACTCTTGCTGACCGTTGGTGGACTCCTCGTCAGTAAAACCTGCAACCACAGCAGTGTCAGTGCCGAGCTAGGGAAGGGTTCCCCGGCGATGACCCTCCAACGCTCAAGTCAACCACCGACGATGTAGAAGAAATGAGGAAGCAAAATGGTAGGGTAACTGTAGCTATAGTAGAGATTATGCATACCTCCGTCGAAGCTTGGGGGTCTTTATATAGGACTCCCGGGGAGCGTGTGCACGCTTCTCAAAGTATACCTTGAAGAGACGTGTCAGAAAAGTGTCCTTGACACCATACCTTAACGACCCGATCATATCTCTGACAAGACAGCAGAAGCTTCCGTCGTACGATCTTCTGCCTGACCATACCGCTAAGCATGCCGTCTGTCGGCGACACAGGTTCCCAGAAGGATATCCTCTGATCCTTCTTTTGTCTGTTATAGGTCAAGCGGAAGGGCCGCTCGGCCAGCTATCGGCCATCAGGGCGATCTTGTCCTCAGGCATAGCGGAATGACCGCTCGGCCAACATCCCACTGTCCAGGCTCCGCTGCTATGTAGAATGGAGAAGCTGTGTCTTAATGTAGTCTGCTCAGTCGTCACTGTTTTGCCGATGTGAGTCTGAGCAGGCTGGTCGCTCGGCACATGCCTTGTCTGTTTGAGCGCCGGAAGCTCGGTACATGGCCGAACTGTGCTAACATCTGCTTCATGTAGTCTCAACGACTCTTCTTCCCGGTCGGAAGAGGGGGTTGCCCGATCGAACGATAATACGATAGCATTGACCAGTTTAACTTTGGCCACCCTACTGATCGGGGCCCTCCTTATCACCGGATCAGGAACCCATTAGATTAAACTCTCGTTATATTCCATCATTAAAGCACTAAGATGGTGGTTTTGACTAAATCAGTACCAAAGTGAGCTTGTTTTGACCAAAATAGTACCAATGTAGTGATACTTTGAGAAAATCAATACCAAAGGGTTGTTGTTTAACCAAAACAACACTAAGGTAGTAATGCTTTAACTTTATTTTTATTTTTCAAACTTTCAAATTTTATTTTTCTTTTTAAAATTTTGTTTCATTTTTTTCTCTTATAATTAGCTATTAAAAAAGATAAACAATTTTAAAAATAGAGAAAATTGAAAATAAAATATGGACAAATTTAGAGGACCATCATGGATGTAACAGCCTAAATTTTAAATTCAACAATAACTTTTGATCAAAACTGAATTTAAAAAATTTATTTTAAAAAAAAACTATATAAATAATTAAAGAGGTTATTCCAAGTTAATAATGTTAATTTGACATAAATTTTAGATTTTTAAGATTGTCCTCCTTAAAAAATAATAAAAATATTATTTTATTTTATTCCTATTGTATTAATTTTATTTGACATTTCCTTATTTTCTTGTAGTTAGATATTAAATAATAAAAAATAAGTTTAAAAAAATATTAGGCAGTGCAATATTTAGAAAATCAAAGTATAGTGTATCCTTTCATAAATTTAGAAAATTGGATTCGCCTTTGGGAAAATACAAAAACTTTTTTTTCTTTGAAGTTGAGCTGATCAGAGAGATAAGGACGAATCTTGCATAGGACTGTTCTGGGCTCTAATCATAGAATTAGTTAGGTAAAATTTTTACTTAATCCACTAAAACCCCTCCTTTCATACCCACAGTCCAATCCACCTCCACTATGAAAAAAGTCCGATAGAAATGACTGATAATATCTGTTTTTTTAGCTAGTAATACATGTTGATACGGGGTATAAGGGTTCTGTATAGACGTAGCAATTAGAAGTTAAGGGGATACGACAGTCAAAAGTCAAGGAAGGAAGGTAGTTAGATCGCCTCGCCTTACCTGATGCATAAATCACGGTCGATCAATGGCAGGTCGGGTATCTAGAGCTGAGACACAAGACCGAATAGTTCCCGGCTTGTCATCGACAGATCAGTTCTTACCAGCTCGAGTTTTACATTGTTCAATTCACATGATTCAGCTCATCTTCCTTAATAATGCCCCAACACGATAGCTTAGCCGAGTAGTCTCCCGGGCAGGCTGCAGCTCAACCTAAGCAGGAACAGACAATGCTAAAGGACAACAATGTCAGAGAATTGTAACCGCCTCTTAGAGAATAGTTGTCATCGGCCAAGGAATATTCCAGTGGTCGGTCATTCTCAAGGAATAGAACTTTCTTTCAATCAATGAGAGGGCGCCACGTGCCCTCTATCACCAGACATCGGACATTCTCTAACACCGATCAGGTTCAGAGGTGCGCAGTGTTATATAAAATAGGAGGTTCTCTCTCTTGAGCAGGTACGCGCACATTCGCACTCGTCTTCTACATTTCTTTTTCCTTCGTACACTATTCTTTTGGAGAAAAAGTACCTAATTTGAGAGTCGGAGGGCCTGCGCCTGAGACTTTTTCCCTAATTTTTGGTCTCTAACGTTCTGTGTACTTGTCTGAGTGTGTGCAGAACCTAAGTACCGCCGGTTTCGTCACCGCCATCCTTAAGTCCCATGTGGGGGTCTATTTTCCTGGGCACATACGCTATGTGTGTCTCAACCACTTCTTCAACACCGATGACATCTCAGCCGATCTTCGTTTGACTCAAATTTCAAAAGAATCACATGTTATCGGAAAAAAAAAATTCATCAGAACTTGGTCAATAATGGTTCGTATTTTTTCTAATCATTATTTTAACCGATATTTTTTTAAAAAAATACTGATCAAATAAATGGTCGGTAATTATTTTAAAAATAGCAGTAAAAAATAACCAGTGATTTTTAAAAATAAATAGTTGATAAATTTTCAAAAATATCGACCAAATATATAGTAAGTTATTATTTTTTTTTAAAAATAATAACCAATATATTTGATTAGTTTTTTTTATAAATATAAATATATAGTTGACTCTAATTTTAATTAACTTATCGGTCAAAATATATTTGCCCGTTAAATTAAAAAAAATAATATTAAAATATTTTTATTAATTTATTAATCCTCTCTACAAAATAAAAAAATGATATATTAAAAAACTAATTAAATATATGAAAAATTCATACAATCCATAGAAGATAAAGTAAAAATAAAATGCTTAAATGATATATTGTGCAAATAAATTGATGAGGCTATAAAGGTGGTTCATCAAGTATGGGTCAAGTACATAGACAGTCGATGTGGAAGTTAAAGTTTAAGCGTTTAATGTGGTCAACGACCCCATCCAAGTTGATAGAACAGAAATCGACTCCAGCCATCGATTGAGCTTGAAGTGTCCGATCTGCCAAGCAGTTTGTCTGAGCGGATTGCCTATCTGGCCTGGAGTACTATGGTAAGAACATTAGATGCCCGTTACAGATCGAAGGAATGCTAAGGCGACCGGAGCGTTGGTCCGATCAGGCAGAAACAATCAACTGCGCTAAGGGATTACGGAAAAGATTGGTTGAGGTTGATCGAACAAGGATCCCCAGCCGAGCGGCTCCCCCGCTCGGCCAAACAATGGAACCTCTCTCATATCTCTTAATATCTATTTGGGATATAATGTCGCTGACAATAAGGCATGGTCAACAGGCAAATCGTACGACAAAAACTTCTATTATCTCTTTAGAAATTTGTATGCCCTGTTAGGGTATGGTGTCAGAGACATTTTTTTGACATATCCTTTCATAGGATACCTTGGAGAACGTTCCCATACCTTGAGGAGCGTGCACGTCGTCCACTGTAGTACTATATAAAGAGGGATCCATGGATCGACGGAAGTACGTGTTATTCACTATTCACGGAAATAGGCATATGTATAAAATCTGATTTGGGAGGTTAGTCTCCCAAATCAAATGTCAAATCATATATAGTAGCTAGGAGTTTATCCTCTACAGTTGAGGTAAACTCCTTGATCACCGTTTAGTATTCTTACAATCTCATGCAAACTAAACACCATCATGCATTACATGGCCACAATCCGCCCATTGTGATGTTTACAGAACATCTCATAAAACATTGCGGAAGACCCAATTTTCCATCGCCCGATCATCTCCTTCAACTGTATTTCTCGACCGGGTATTAGCAGTCCGTCTTGTTTCGCTGCATGCACACTATCATATCCCGGTCGACCATTCATTTCCAAGTCCGCCATCTATGTCCCGGCCAGCCATACATGCCCAAGTCTGCCATCCTTCAGCTGTATTTCCCAGTCAGGTATTAGCAGTTCGGTTTGTTTTGCTGCATGCACACCGTTATATCCCCGTTGGGCATTCATGTCCAATCCGCTATCTATGTCAGTATGTCACGACCGTTTATTCATACCCAAGTCTTCCATCTGCGTCCCGACCGGTCATTCATGTCCCAGTTGACTATATGTCCCAGTCGGTCATTCGCCGGTCATTCATGTCCCAGTTGGCTATATGTCTCGGTCGGTCATTCATGTCTCGGTCGAGTATTAGCTGCCGGGTATGTTACAATGCACACACACAGTCATATCTCGATTATCCATACATGCCCGGTTAGTGATTCATGTCTCGGTCGGTCCTTCAATTTGCAATTGCTGAATACTATGGAGGTTTCAGGTCCACAAATCTATGGACATGTGTTTGGACTTTATGAAATAACCCATCCACGTCCAGTGTAATGTCTTGGTACCGACACCTATTTCTGGCTTCCCACACATAGTAGATTGAGTTGGATATGCCTAGATGTCGATCCTTCATCTTTCGACCACCACCCTTGTAATGACTTCTAAAAATCTGATGCAACTTCTCAAAGGATTTGAAGTTGTGCTTGATTTTCAACCATCGCTTCACCTTGCAGTAAAGTTCACAAGTCACTGAACATTATTCACTATTCACAAAAAAAAAAAGGTAGATCCGCTACCTTAGTGATCCCCCTAGTGCCGGCCACACGGATATGGAGGGAGGTTCATGCAGGTACACAGGCCATAGGCGCATGACGGGGTAAACCCCAGGTCGTCAGTTCCTGAGAATCGACCCCTGGCCATTACACCAGAGATACCATGCGCCCACCATGTGTGCTACGCCCTGGGGGTACATTATTCACTATTCACGCTTGTATTTACTGTTGCTCCGCTTTCTTCTACTATTCCGGTGACCTGACTTGAGCGTCGGAGGGCCAACGCCGGGACCCCTTCTTTAGCTCGGCTCTGACATTTATTATGTTGCAGAGCGAAACGAAGTCTACACGTGATCAACCCAGAAGCTACATGCCCAACTAACCTTCTCCATAATTTTCGAATAGGATCATAAATAATGTTTGTTTTTCCCTTAGCAGTTCATAGCATGCCGACTCGAAGTCTTCCACCTTCGGATTCGGATTCGGGTTCATGATATAAATTTATCCAGTCTTTTTAAGCATACCTGATGTGATAAATAGATGATTATTTGTTACATGAGATTTATTTTGGCACTTATGAGAAATAAATCCTTGTATCATATGTAACTCATCCTCCAGTAGAGATCCTCTGGTTCGTAATTTACGGACCAGAGGATGATCCACTGTATGAGAATTATAGATTTGAATGGAGTTCACCTTTAAGTTGATAGGGTCTATCCAAATCAAGGATCTATAATAATGGACCATCTCCTAATCCATAAATTATGAACCAAAAAATTTACCCTCCTCATCCTCTGTCCATTTACTTTCTCAGTTATTCTTATTTATCTCTTTCTATAAATCCTGAAACTTACGGGGCATTGGATACGAGTATTTTTGTTTTTTTTTTGCCACGTGATGTAAATTTATCCAGCAATCCTTCCGCCTATTAATTTTAATATATGATGAATATTAATTAATTAAAGAATTATAAAATTAAACCCCAATAATATTTACACTTAAAGAAGTGAACGTGAGCTCCCGAACATAGCCGGAGGCGCTGGCGTCACCCACCACACCCAACAAAGATAACGTCTTTAGGTGATCAAGGGATTCTAGGCGTAGATGGAATTCCACCAATGCTCGTCGGTATACAGCAAAATTCTACATGATTTTCGCCCCATTTTTTGTTTGTTTTTTTCGATTCATAATCTGTGCTTCTTATTGTGTTGGTCGTGTGGCCTTTAAACCGTAGGTGGCAAGCGTACATTGAAGCTTCCTCCCGATCTTGGTTATGGGGCGAGAGGAGCAGGCTGCAGAGGAGGTCAGCTTTCCTTCACTGTTTTCAGATTGTCACCACATCTCCGGCAGTACTTCACAGTTCATCTTATGTGAATATTTGATGTCAACTAACTCAATGCTGCTGCTTTCTATAATTGATCAGGCTCTTGCATTATTCCTCCGGATTCAACTCTTCTGTTCGATATAGAATTCATTGGGTAGGCAGGAGCCAGAGACCTACAGAGTCTTTTTCTGACGAAAGGAACCAACAGACGAGATACTTGTATAAGCACTTACTTAAACAAGAGGGAACCAAGGGCTACAAATAATTACAATTATGCAGTACTGATTTGCTACTGTAAACGACCTTTATCAATTCAAATTCTGTAAACGAGCTCTCTTAGTCCCACATCGTTAAATTCAAATTGCATCACGCCGGTATATGAGTTGTCGTTTGTCTCTTCACCGCCGAGCTGGGTTGCGCCAGCTTGTGATCCAAGCGGAGGCAATGAATGATTTGGATGGTGGGGTTGAGTTCTGAGGCGTGAATTCAATGTATATTTGTTGACCTGCCCGATCCAAGTTGATTGTGAACTGATAAAATCGGATGAAGATCTGATTCTTCCGGTTCATAATGCGGAGGGCACCGGTCCAGGCTGGTTTCACAGAGCAAATACACCCGCCCGCTTTCGACGGTGGAAGGATAACAGGTTGATTTGCACGGGATTCACATTACCCCTCAGAGCCTCTTCCATCAAACAAATCATTTTCACTATTTTTGTTTTGTAATTGTAAAATTATTCCTTCCATCACTAACTTACCATTCATTACTAATAGTTGAAATTTATAAATCCTTACCTTCTTAATAAAGATAGTAGATCATTACATAACATTCGTCTTTATGAATTTTTAAAAATAAATACAGGAAAAGAACTTGGAAGTTAGAACATCATAGGAAGTAGAACACACCAAGTTGCACTAAAGCCATTCAATTGCTTATTTAATTGCCATGATCAATGCAACTCAAGAAATCATATAACACTTGGAACGTAGGTGCAGAAATCTGATGCTCTTATCAAACTTGTTCTTTTAATTTTCTTTAAAAGAAACCATGGGATGCATAACTAGTGCAAATAAGCATCCAAGTTAGAAGATGTAGCATAGATAACATCAAAGTTTATGTGCTGAGTTGGCCTGCAAAAATAAAGGACCAACGAGTTATCTTAATAACGAAAGGGAAGGTGAGTGAGTAACAAAAGAGTAAGATTATTATATTCCAACAAAGTAAAACTAACTGAGTCGTTAGGGTCTAACCTTCTATTCATACAAGTTGGAGAAGTCACAACATGACTATTGTCCCTTATGAAAAAGGATTCCATTTATGTGATAGGTACTTCTGCAAACAAAGTAAATTAGTGAAATTGTCGATTATTCTTCGTGCACACTATTATTCATTTTTAGCTATCATTTTATGAAGTAAAAAATAAATCGCAACTGATCAAAAATCACAACTGCAACACTTTAATAACTAAAAAAATAAATCAAATATTTGAAGTAATAACTAAAAGCAAGTTAAAACCCAATTTGTTACGTCCAGCTACACATGGACTACTTGCATATAGTAATGCAGCAAAGTGAAGAATGTACCTGGCTCTGCAGTTTGGGGCATGCTTCAACAATCAGATTTTTCAGTCGACCCTTGACTTTCAATTCCTCTGGAATGAATGATAGCGCCCGACAACCATACATGCACAGGGACTCCAAACATGACTGTTCGAGCCAAATTGGCAAAGCCTCCAATTTGTTGCAATTCATTATTGTCAATGTCTTTAGGTTGTGTATCTCCCTTGTATCATTTGGTAGACTTCTCAGTTCTTGGCATCCAAATATCTGCACCATATTGATTCCCCCAAGGTTCGACCAAGAATTGAATTTGGAAGTAGGCATTAGCATCTCGTTGCTCAACCACAATTTCAACTTCAATTGAGAAGATGTTGGAAATTGCGCAAGGAATACCATGAGCTTTGGGCACTGAATTAGGGTCAATTCCTCAAGTTTGGCAAAAAGACCATGACGTCTTATGCTCTTCATGCCTAGCCACTTCTCTAGCCTAGGCATGCTCTTCAAGCCTAGGTCCTTCTCTAGTCTATTCATGCTCTTCATGCCTAGCCACATCTCTAGCCTTGGCATTTCAGAGAATGTGAGTTTCCTCAACTCAGGAAATACAAATGGTTTTCTATCCTCCCCATAGAATTCATCATCTATTACTCTAACTGAATCAAAACCACTTATTGTAACTTCCTCAAGCTGAGGTAATACTCCAAGTGGTGGTAGCGTCGCACACCTCCTAAGATTAACAAGTTCGACTCTTTTCAACTTTTTGAGAACAATCAACCTGGGCTCGAGCATCAGCCAAGTTGGGAGTCTCTTGCTCATGTATGAGATGATTCGCAAGACCTTCAACTCTCGTAGGCTACGTAAGAATCCTTCCAACAGCTGCACCATGGGATTGGAAGTTCCCTTAGTAGCCATATCATTCCACCGTTCCCAATGCAGCACCAACTCATATAGATCTTGATCCTTCAGTAAATAAGTAGGTAGAGTAGCACTCTTTAATTCATCTAATTCTAATCTTTCAAGGTGTTGTATATGCAGGGATTCAAGATTTCTAAGATCATGCAACTCTGACAACGTGACATTTCCATGACCATCCACGGCATCAATTCCCCTCAGAGACTGCAAGTTTATCCATCGCCTAATTCCACTAGGCATTCTAGTCAATGCTGCACATCCTGCCATGTTAAGCTGCATCAAGTTCTTCATGCCGCTCAAATCATCAGGCAACTCAGAAAGCCTACAACAACCTCTAATATCTAGTTCATTCAAATTTACAAGGCAAATTATCGACTCCGGCAACTTCTGAATCCTTAGGCAGTAACACAGTTTCAAAATCTGCAATTTCCTAAGCTCGTGGATTCTTCTTGGAAGCTCCTTGAGCTTTTCGCAATTAGACAAATTTAGAACACACAAGTTATAGAGATTGCAGATGGATTCAGGTAGTGTTTCTATCTTGTTCTCCGCAAGGTTGAGGTATCTTAAACAACGCAATGTAACAACTGCTCTAGGAAGGCCTTGAATCATGATTGCTCTCATATCTAACGTACATAAACTCGTGAGACTTGAAAACATACTTTCAAGTATCTTCGTCTCAATCTGACAAATATGTTCATTTATCTCTTCCCTATGTAAAACCAATGTTCTCAGCTTCCTGGCCACTCTAGCCACTTCAATGGCTTTTTTGAATTTAGAAATATTTTTAGAATTGATAGGTAAATACAAATGGCGGCATTGCCGTGGTATCCTCGAAGCTCCACTAACCTCCATTCTAAAGAAGCATAGATCTACACCGTACTCCAATGGCGTGAAGTCAATGTTCCTCTTGTGCCAATAATATGTTAGAGTGCCTTCAGCAACCAGTATATGGAACACATCTTCATCATAACCTGGAACTGAAGATCCTCCAAACAATAGCTCATAAAGAAAACGTCGTATCCTCCCAAATGACCAATAATGTAAATGCATCAAACTAAAATGTCGGGATGTTGAAGGGTAATGCCGGATGAGCAACTCATTAGCTAATTCTTGCCACTGACTCACATCTCTCTGCCGAAACATGAGGCCCATACCTTTTGGTATAAGAAAATTTTGAACATAATTTTGGCTACTGTACTTCTTAGCAAATTGAATTAGCATATTAGTAGCAGCAGGAGAAACCTTCACTTTCTGGTTGTTATTACCTTCAATTGGATGGACAAATGTTGCATACTTTAATAATAATCTTACCCATGCACCGTCGGGCAGCGGACTTAAGTCGTCGTATGTGTCGCAGAAGAAATGCGTTTCATATTCGTAAGGAGGATACACAGTGAAAATGAATTTGCTCCCCGGTGCTGCCCAATGAAAGAGTTTCCGCACAAGTTCGTCCAATTTGTGTCCAGAAGCACCATATGAATAAAGGTTATCCATGATGAACAAGTATCTAACTCTATAAAGATGTTCGTCCACAATTTTCCAGCAATTGAGGTCCATATATGGCCTCCTGGTCAATAATCTTGCGATTTCTTTGGAGATCATATTGCTGTTAAAATCGTTAAAAGACGAAGCATCCAACCATATTCGACGTTGGAAATGCTGGCGTACCCAAGGGTGATGGTAGACTTTTCGAGCCAAGGTTGTCTTCCCAAAGTATTCATCACCTCTTATGGCAATCATGTCACGTTGACTCCAATGGTGTTGTTCTTGAAGGAGCTTTATGACAGTTTCTTCGTGACTTCCCATCACCTCCTCGCTCATAATAGCAGCGTAGTCATCATGGCTCGGATCCATGGAATCCATCATCTCCGCCCAGAGGCCAAAAGTAGCTCCCCTATTGGCTAGGTAATTCAACGTGCATACTATCTCTTGGAGCTCTAGTAGGATGGATCGGCGGCTGCTCGTCGATTGAAAAAAATTGTTGATCATCTTCCTCTTCCTTTCTGCTGCATCTTCATTGCTAGGCTTCCAGTAGTCTAGGATCCTTTCGAGTAGGTTGTGGACATCCTCAACGGCCGCACCCACTTCCTTCATCCACTCGGCCACATCGGGCTGCTCGAGCGCACGAAGAGAACCATCCATGACGAAGGAATTGATGACCCAAAGGCTGTCCCGAATCATCTCCAAGTGATTTGAGATGCGGAATGCCTTCCTTTGTGCCACCATCTCGGGCGCCGGCAGGATCTTCATCAGTATGTGCCTCAATTGCGCTGCTGCCTCCATAGGCCTCTTGCTATCTACTTTTGGTGGATGCACAGAGCTTCTCTTGTTCTGTGTATATGTATGGGCTATGCATTCAAGTTAAGCTCCCAAGGAAGCTTAAAGCTATAAGTTCTTTAATTGATGCCCACCACCATATCAATTACTTCTCGGCAAGTCTGCATATATGCGTTGCTTGCAGAAGGCTTTCACCTTTAACAACGTTGTATCATGATGCTAAAAAAGTGAATACGTTTATCTCCAGCGTCTCCGTCAATCTGTCTAGGACCAACACGAAAAATATAAATCATGGATAACTACTAATATTTAAAATAATAATTAATACATAAGAAAGATATTTATCTCGACATCATCCATATATGGATGCCCACCAAGCAAACAACAAAGACTTTATATATATCGGCCAAGGCAAGTCCGCATATATGCGTTAATTGCAGAAGGATTTGACCTTTTTTACAAAGTTGTGTCATGAATGTCTTGTGATGTCTGCCAAGCAAGCAAACAACAATATCTAATTTTATTCACACAACTTTAATTTTTGCATTTCCTTCTCAGAAGCAATGCTTGATACTTGGTCTAATCAAGTATATATAAGGTCACCAAGTGGTAGGTGGTGTTGTAAATTTTATACGACTTTATAATTTGCCATATTCCATGAATGGATGCGTTTCTTGTATATAGTTGCATCCTGATTGCTCCAACAATATAATATTATAGTAAAAGTGAAACTAATATCCAATTCCAAGTGATTTGAATCCATGGAAAAGTCTCCGTAATTTTAAATTTATCTCTATCAATTTATTGATCTTATCTAACAGTTGAGAAGATGAAAATACTAGAATGATATGGTTAGAATATTGATAAAGTCGTCATGATCTAAAGGAAAGGGTATGGTAAATTATCTTCTATATTGACTAAATCATCAGAAGGTCTTTGATCAACGCTATCTGTAGACAGTGACCAGATTTTCTCAGTCTCTGGCACTTTGATGTTCGAGGTGGATATCACGAATATATAAGGAACAGGATAATAACAAAATAATAAATGAATGAAGAGTGAGTATGATGACTTACCCTGGTCCAGAGGACGTCCTATGGTAGACTAGTGAGCTGGTTGTAAGACTGATTGTGTCGTCATGACTTGGTAGAGTAGGTGAATGTGAGTCGAATGAGGAGCTAGGCGTCGTGACCAGATGTGTTCATGGCCAAGAACAAACACACTCATGAGAACTGAGTTGTATTAGGGAGAGTCTTGGGTGAGATTTGTCACTGCTTACACAGACGACAATATAATTCAAAGACATCCAGGGCCGTTTCAAGGTTCAATGAGGCCCTAGGCAAAACATTTTATTTATGCTTTTAATATTTTTTTAAAAAAAATAAAATTAAATTTCCCCTCGCACTTTTTCAATGGGACTTGGGACGTCATGGTAGGTTTAATATTTTAAAAATAAAATAATATTTTAAAAATATATTTTTATATAAAATTTAATTTTCTAACTTTTTATATGTAAAATTATTAATTAAATCTTTATATTCAAGTTTTGATAATATTTTTTTTTCAATTGATAAAATTATTAAATTATTTAATTTTTCTTATAAATAAAACTTTTGTTGATCCATATTTTGAATAATAATTTTATCAATATTAATAAAAAAATTATCTTATCTATTAAGTCGTAATTACTATTATCTTCTTTGTTAATATTAATATTTGATGAATATTATTTATGATCATTAAAAAGTTCTCGACAATTTTTTTCTTGAAATATTATCTTTTAATGAAAATTTAATTAGTTTTCATTTAAATTTTTAATTGTATTATTTTTTGAGTTTTGATTTTGAATACTATTAATAAATCTATCCAGTACACCATTCTAAGATTAAATAAATTCTTTTATATTTTTTATACATTTTATATATTCTGAATCAAAATTTAGAAGACATATTTATATTTAAATAATAATAATAAAAAGAAAATATAAGTTACTATTATTTTTTCAAAATAAAATTGTTTAAAATTAAATAAATAATAAAATCTGATTTATACCATGTAGTTTCAATTTGATAATATTTCAAAGTTTAATTATTTTATGTACAAATATAATAAAAAACAAATAAATATTAAATTATATTTAGATCGATTAATTTAAGTATATAATCTATTAGATAGTATCCATAAATAATTCTTTCTCAATAGATAATAAAAGAATAGAAATACAATCGCACATGCCAAGTTAGCTTGGTGATATGGAAATACACTTGAAACGATAGTAAAAAATCTTTAAATTAATATAAAAGAAGAGGAAAATAGCACTGAGATCTATATGTAACATGCTACATATGATCAATTAATAACAAAACTTTATGATGGACTTTGAAATAAAAAAGTTACTGCAAAAATAAAACAACATAAATTGAAAACAAAATTAAATTGTATAGAGTCATAAGTAATTTTTGGTTAAAATTCATTGATGAATTTAAAAAATTTAAATTGTTTTTATAAATTTTATAAATATATTAAGGAGGTTATCTAAAGTAAATAATATTAATTTCATCTAAATTTGAGATTTTCAAGGTTGTTTACTTTGATATTAAAGTCTTTGATAAAATAACTTAAAAATTGTTTTATTTTATTCTTTTTTATTAATTATATTTTACTTTTTCTTATTTCCTTATTTTTCTTGTAATTAGATTTAAATAATAAAAAACGAAAAAAATATTTTTTTTAAATTCTTTATTATATTTTTTATATTTTAAAAATATTTTATAATATTTTATTATCTTTTTTCCTTATTTTTGACTGCATTGATATCGTCGCCATTATTCAAGACTTCAACAAGCGAAATGAATCGGAATAAGAATAGAGATCTTAATAAAAATAGATTATCCTAGTGAAATTTCCACTCTCTAAGTCCGATCAGCAAAAATCGTAGGCAGCGAGAGGACGAAAAGGAGCATAAACATTACCTTTTCGGTCAACGAGAATACTGACGGGAAGAGTTCCCTTTCGTTTCGTCTCCTAAAGCCCTAGCGGAAGCCTGCCACTTTCCTTGGCTTCCGCTTCTAGTCCTCCCCCACAGCTATTGCGCGGCCACCCGACAAGGCCAGCGCCACCACCTGCCATCTCGCGCTCGTCGCGGCGAAGCGACGCCTCTTCTTCCGTCCGGTAAACCCTTTTAGTTAAAGATGAATTTGACGATGTTATAATAAGGAAGCAAAGATGAATTTGACGAAATAATTAAACAACGATGTTATAATTATTTATTTTAATTATTTCGTTTCACTAAAAGACTTCCTTCGGATTAGCTCGGCCATTGAGCATCGACCATCGATTAGTTTCTCTTATAATTATTTATTATAATTAATCCGAAGGAACTCTTTTAGTCCCACATTGTCAAATTAATATTTCCTTCCTGACTCTATATGGGTTGTCGTTGGTTCCTCGATCGCTGAGCTGGGTAGCGCCAGTTTGTGACCCAAGCATGGGGCAATGTATGGTTTGGATGATGTCGATGGGATCTGTGGCGTGGATCCAACGTGTACCATTGCTGGCCTGCCCGTTCCAAGTTAATAGTGAATTAGGAAAATCCATGGTAGGCTCGATTCTCCTGGTTCATAGTGTGGAGGGCACCGGTCTAGGCTGGTTTCACAGAGCAAGCACACCCACTCACTTTCAACGGTGGAAGTATAACAGGCCGGTTTACATTTGATCTGCAGTACTCCTTCAGAGCCCACTTCTATCAAACAAATCATTTTTTAATTTTTGTTCCTACATAAATTTATCGTTTCCAGATTATTTATTAGCCAATAATTAAAAAAAGAGAATATTAATAATCCCAATTAATCATCAAAATGTTACATGAATACTAACAAAAGATGATTCGACAGGATTCATATTTGTTTAAAACATCCTCACAGTTTGTTAAAAACAATGTCATATTTAGGAAACATTGTTTTTAAAGATGAGGATGCGGCAACTTAATGCATGAAAACTCCCATTAATATGGAATTCAAAACTCATTAGATCTTTTTGTATACAATAATCTGATTATGTATAGAAGCCAACCCATGACAATCAATAGGTCACACACGATAATAATTTTATCATTATAGCTCCCCTTCACTCTAATCCAATAAAAGATTAAATTCTATACGTATCCATAGGGATGAAGCTAGAAAGCACTTTAATTAAGTGCTTGGTCCTTGTAATAATTAGTGAAGACTAGTAGTCCTTTGTTTTTCATTAATAGGCTCAAGTGTGAGTCCAAAGCGTGGATCTGAGCTCAAGAATGGTTATTTGCAATAACCACGCAATGGATGAGAATGTCACTAGGCTACACATTCTAAACGTCGAGAGCTGATATTAAAATGTGGCTCCCTATCACCTTTTATCGATCTTTAACGACATACAGAGGGCATTCAATCTTGGAACTCTAATGTTGTCTATATTTCTCCCTTATACATAGTTTGGTTTGTCAATAATATTTCCACAGGTTTTGGTACTAACATCCATGTGATTAGATAATCTTGCTATCAAGTAGACATGGTAATACTACATATTTATGCTTTAAAATGCTTCATGCCTTTCGGGAACCCGTGGCAAGTGTGTCTGCATCCATGAGATGGTAAGCAGCTTAAATCATTCTATCGCTAGACTTTAATACCTAGTACAGTGCCACACCAACATGTTCTCTCTATCATAATTCACCATATGCTTTCTGAAACTATTGAGTTCACAAATCTGTAAATTAGAGATATAATTTCCTAGTTTGAGTGAATGACCCAAACTTATTCCTGATCACTCAATATGGTGTACAAAGAGTACAAAGTGTTTCATCTGTATGAAAGATTGAAATTCTAGGTGACTGGGAAGTTGTTCAAAAACTTGAGGCAGCATGCATTCATAGGGAGGCAAGCATTTGGTGAATCTGTGTAATGAGATATAGTAGATAAGCCATGATTCATCAAAATGTCAAACATAAAGAGGACGAGGATTACAAGAGAGGAGACTAGTGAGACAAAAAGAGATCATTGTCTTCATCATAGCTGATACAGGAATGTAGTGCCAACATGCAAGCTCAAAGTCTCATGAGCACCATACCCAGGGGCGTAGTCAGGATTTTCGATTAGAAGGATCAATTTTCAAAAATTCATGAAACAAGAAAGGAATAACTTACAACTTTTTGGAAGATCATTGTTTTTGAGAAAAATAGAGAAGATAAAATAGAGAGGAAGAAATAAAAAATAAAAAAGGAGAACTTTACTTTCTTCGTTAGAAACCTTCACTAGTTTCGGTGAGCTCGACAATAACACAAAGAGAGAAGGTAAGACAAAACATGACTATTTTGCTATGCCAATAAAATCCTAAAAAAATACCAGAAGAGGAAGAAGATAGGGGGGTTGATGGCTGCTTGATCTTGTTGCTAGAAGAGGACAACAACTGGTATTGCATTTCTTGCTTATAGGAGAAGAGAAAGGAGAAGAAAAAAGCTCTTGTGCTTAAAAAAAGAGAGGAAAAAATTGTAGGTTTACTAACGTTGGAGAAGAGAAGGAGAAGAAGCAAATGAGGAAGAAGAGGAAAAAAAATAAAAGAGAGGAATGGGCGAAGGGGTGACATACGGTATGGTTGGGATGTAACATGCATAGGGAGAAGAGGGAGAGAAAAAAAATGAAAGGTTTCATCCAAAATATCCTAATTCTTTTTAAATCGTTCGAACTCGTTTAAATATTAAACTTGGTTTGGTCATAACTCAACTTCAAATCAATTCCAATTTGAACCAACGTAATACTTATCTCCATATCTACCCGTTGAATTTAGTTCAAACTCGATTCAATTTTAATTTAGCTTCCTTACTTTGTGCCCTATGATTTAGTTTATCCGTTTATTATTATATATTTTATTTTTAAAATTCAATGCTTAATAGTTTTCGACATTGAATGGAGATGAATCAACTACTCAAAGTATATATATATATATATATATATATATAATTTTTTAATAAAATATGAGAGGGGGTGGTCGCACCCCCTCTCCTTAAGGTGGCTATGCCCCTGACCATACTATAAATTTTTTCTTTTTTTTTTCAAATGTGTCTTGGGTTACTTTGGAACTATTTCGATATCAGAATCTCATAAGTCATTAAACATAACTCAATGTAGATGAACAAAAAAATACTCATATGTCAAGAAAGAGGGCTGCTATATATAGAATGATATTTTATCAAAAGCACATTGAAAAAGTTTGATTGCAATACTTTGTCCATAGGGATTCTAGGTCCAGAAGATTGCAGATCTCCAGGAGCTAACGCTTTGTTGCATAGGCAATGGAGACAGTCGTCGAGCACTGTATTTCGTCATTCGCATCACTATTATGATTGTGAGTTGTTGATATTATTCGGCTTGTGAGCCGTTATTATGATCCAACCTTCGTATCGTTGTAACATTTAGCCCTGTGAGTTGTTATTATATTCTGGCATACGTGCCGTGTTCCTGTCTTCGAGTCGCTAGGGTGTTATGGTTTACGTGTCGTTGTCTTATTTCGGCCTGCATGATGCCTTTCATATCTATGTCATGTCCAGTTCCGAGTCGTCACCCCCAGATCCAGCTTCTCAGTCAGCTCATATTCATCTGCTCTTCCGTGTCACGACTGTTGGGACCGAAAAGTAGCTAGAGGGGGGGGTGAATAGCTCGTCGCGTGCTTCGTGGTTGGCGTTGCTTGTTTCTTCAAAGATGTGCAGCGGAAATGTACAAGAAACAAAATACAATGCTAACAAATGGATTTTACTTGGTATCCACCTCACAAGAGGTGACTAATCCAAGGATCCACACACTCACGCACCCTCCACTATGAAACACACTCCTCTATGGTAACTACCGAAGGCAGAGAAGCCTTTACAAACTCTCAATACAAGAAGAAATGAAAGGATATGAAATACAAGCAAAAGCTTACAATAAACCCTAACCCTAACTTCTCTTCTTGCTTTTGATCCGCCTCTTGACTTGGAAGAACCTCCAAGAATCTTCAAGAACTGGCGATCTGAACTTGAGAGAGAGCTGTGGAGTCGCTGGTGAAGATCGGAGATGAATCGTGTAAGCACTGCTGAAGGAAACGCTCGCCTGCAGCTAAATACGACGCCAACGGTCGGATCCCGATCGATTGGATTGCTCCCAATCGATCGGGGAGCCTTTGGATAGATCAATCGATTGATCCAGAGTGCCTCTGTGCTCTCTGGAATAGCCTGGATCGATTGGCTGATCGATCCAGGGCTTATCGCGCACAAACAGCAGCTCCCAATCGATCCACTGATCGATTGGGACCTCTGGATCGATCCACGGATCGATCCAAAGGGGTTCTGTTCGTGGGGACTCACCCGATCGATCAACTGATCGATTGGGCATGATCCAATCGATCAGCTGATCGATCCAGATCTGCTGGATCAATCGGCTGATCAATCCAAATCTTGGGTTTTGCCCAAAAGCAAGTCCAAAACCCCCTAAACCAATATCCAGTCAACCATGACTTGTTGGTACATAAAACCTAGCATCCGGTCACCCTTGACCAGCTAGGACTCTCTCACAAAGTGTCTGGTCAATCCCTTTGACCCACTTGGACTTTTCTTCTCTTGCCAAGTATCCGATCAATCCCTTTGACATACTTGGACTTTCACCAGATGTCTGGTCAACCTTGACCCATCTGGATTTCCCCGTGTCTGGCTTCACTCACCATGACTTCCCTTCTACCTAGCTTCACTCACTAGGATTTCTCTTCTGACTGGCTTCACTCATCAGGACTTTCACCTAGCTTCACTCACTAGGATTTCCTTCTGCCTGGCTTCACTCACCAGGACTTTCACCCAGCTTCACTCACTAGGATTTTCAGTCAAGTATCTAGTCAACCTTGATCTACTTGACTCTTCTTCACAATCTCCCCACATGAACAATTGCACCTGCAATGTTTATGTGTTGTCTACAAGTATTGTCAAACATCGAAACCAAATCATCAAGACTCGAGCTTGACTCACTTCAAGCTCAGTCAAACAGGTCAATCTTGACCTAGGGAATATTGCACCAACAACGACGACTCGATCAGCATCACAACCAACTCACCGGTCTACCAAAGGGCGCCTCCTGGGCCAGGGTACGTCATCGTACTCATTCTTTACTCATTTCATTATTCTACCATTATCCTGTTCCTTATATATTCGTGAGATCTGTCTCGAGCATCGGGATGCTAGGGACTGGGACAATCTGATCACTGTCTACAGGTAGCGCTGACCAAAGACTTCATGCGACTTGGTTAACATAGAAGACTACTCATCACACCCTCCCCCTTTGGGTCATGATGATTCAGTCAACATTGTAGCTACATCATTTCGGCAATTCCATCTTCTCAACTTCCAAACAAGATCAATTAGATACTCTTGCTATCAAGTAGGGCTACAAACAAGTTGAGTTGAGCCAAATTTTAGGGTATTCAAGTTTGTGTGATAAAGTTACCAAGCTAAGTCAAGCCGAGTTTAAAATGAACCAAGCCATTAAAATGATTGTTCAAGTTTAACTTGATTTATTTTTATGAGCGGTTAAGCTTGACTTGATCTTAATTCGTTTAGATATTATCGAGCTCTTAATTGATTATTTAAAATTTTTATTTATTTAATTAGTTATTGTACTTGATAATTTAAATTTATTTATTTATTTTTTAAAAAATATTTATTTAGATAAAAGTGTTATGAATGAGCATAGTTTATTCATGAACGTTGTTCATGAATATTAACGAGTTAAACACATATATGTTTAAATTTATTTATTTAGTTTAACAAGTCAATCAAATTTATTTATATAATTGATTTTGTATGTATAGAATGAAGATAAATAAATTTTTACCAATCCAAATTCTAAATTCGTTAACGAATATCCAATTCATTTAGGACACTAAGTATCAAATAGACAGGGTAATAATTCCTATTTATGCTTTAAAAACACCGTAATCACTAGATATAACCCCCTGATATTTTGCCTAATAATTACCTTTGTCTTTTGTGTGAAATGCAGAGCCAGATCATTCTGGTTCAGTATGCCTTTTCTGGTTCAGTATGCCTCTTCCAAATAGAAACTAATCATTTTGTTATTTGTTACAGCACGAACCAGATCCAATCAGTTCTTTCCATTTCACAGTACTCTGAAACTCTTAACTAACCTCGATTTATATAATTATTTTAAAAATTCAGCTTTACTTTACTTTTAATTTCTATTGTAATAAAAAATTGATTATGCTGATTCAGCTTTCACGGTCTCTAATGTTATGTTTACTTTGGAGGGCGGAGAATAAAATTAAAGAAAAGTTTTTACAGGGAAAAAATTTTCATCATTTATTTTATTGAAATTTTTAGATAGAAAAAAAATGCAATCTATTCATGGATAATTTTGGAGTCAAAATCGATCACCTCAAAATTGGACAGAAAACAACGGATGGAAAAAAAAATAATACACGTACCCTTTTTCATTTACAAAATTACACTATATACTAAAAAATAATGACGCATATACCATTTTTAACTTACAAAATTATACTATGTACTAAAAAAATGACGCATGTATTCTTTTTTGTTTATAAAATTACGTCGCATGTATCCATCTTCCTCAATGAAGATAAACAAAAATATAAAGGAAGAGATTTCTTTATCCTTTCTTTTCTCTTCTTCCGAGAATAATTTTCTACCATAGATTTCTTTCTTTTCTTTATCCATGCTTGAGAGTAACATAACATAAATTCTATAAAAAAAGATAAATCATAAGATAAATTTATAATGGACCATCAATTGACTAAATAATGAAAGGAGATTTTTTTCGAGAATTTACGATCGTCAGAAACATCACTATTTTATTATAATAAATTTATCTTTTTCTAACTAACTGGACACCTGAAAAGACTACTAACTTTGTGCTTGGTGCAATACTGCAATGCCACTTCTAACAATGGCGCTTAGATGCTTTTGAAATTTTTAAACTTTTTAAATGAAGATTAGGAGAGTAAAGAGTATTGCCCTAAAGTAAATTATATATCTGGTTCGGATATGAAATCTTATCAAAAGTAAAAATAAAATAAAAATTTTAAATAAAGGGCAGGTGAACAAAGCTCTGGTCGATATGGCAGGAAATGATAGGTTATTTAAGTCTCGAATTCGTGACTTTTTTTTTTCTCTCCATCTGTAACATCTGTAACGCCCCGTTCATACTGTATTATAATGACACTGTAAATTTAATTAGACGTTGAAACAAGGTAAAAGTACACCAATATACGTCGCCACCAAGAAATTGGAAGGAAACTCAATAAATCATCGAGCGGCGACATTAAATTCATGTTTTCATTAGTGGTCGAGCGATGACCTTAAATTCCGGTCTTCATCAAATCGTCGAGCGACGACGTTAAATCCATGTCTCCATCGGCGGTTGAGCGACGACCTTAAACCCCGGACTTCAACAAATCATCGAGCGGCGACGTTAAACCCAGGTCTCCACCAATGGTCGAGCGGCGACTTTAAACCCCGGACTTTACCAAATCGTCGAGCGGCGACGTTAAACCCCGGAGTCGAGCAGCGACTATAAACCCCGGATCGAGCGGCGACCTTAAACCCAGGAGGTATGATCCTAGCGAATCTACGAATAACAAAGGTACGGTCGTAGCAGTCGATCGGGACTATACAGTTGGAAACTAGTAAAAAGACAACATATAAGGAAAGATCACAAAAGGATTTTATTGATAGCAAATCAAACACTGCCGAACGGCAGGAGTACATTCAGGGCTTACAAAAAATATTTTCTACAGACCCCTCGCTCACTCGATATAGTCGAAGGCTTCGTCGGGAATGAACTCGAGGAGCTGGACGTGGTTAACATCATTGTCAGACAGAGCCTCTGAGTCGTGGTCGTTCGCCTTCAGCTGGCTTAGCATCGCGTCGATGGCCAGCTCAAACGAGCGTACAATCCAATTGGTCGCCTTTTCCAAAAATTGGTCCAAACGGAGGAATTGTTGCCTCAGGACCGCGAAGCGGCCCAGCTCAGCCTTCTGGTAGGCTGATAGTGCAGCGCGAGAGGCATCCAGATCTTCTTCGAGGCGCTTCACTTGACCTTGAAGCTCAGCCTCCTTGGCCGAACGGCTCTCCCTCTCGACGATCAGAAGGTTCTCCGCATTTTTGAGCAGCTCGGCCAACTGACGAGCCTCCTGGTTCTTCTGTTCCAGGTCGGCGATGTCCCGTTGTTTCCTTGTGGAAGCCAGATCGAGTTTCCTGTCATAGGTCTTTAATTGTGCCTCGATCTAGCCCAACCTACTGGCCTGCTCGGCCGACTTCAGATGCTCCGTCGCGAGAAGTTGTTGGGCCTTTTTTAAGTCGGCCTGTAGACGAGCGGTCGGTGGCCCCTGGGAGGAGGAAGCTTCTCCAGAAATCTCGAGCTTCTTCAGCTCATCCTCCACTTGAGTCAATCGTTGGCACATGACGATGTTCTCCACCCAGAACTGCAAGCAAGCATTAGTGCCGATCGGAGGTAAGTCATGAGCTGATAGTTGAGAATACTAACCCCGGTGGACATTTCCAAATGACTATCGGTGAGCGCGCCAGGGGGTTTCATCGCCGTTTGTGCCCTTGCTTCCTCCCAGACACGGACGAGCCCACCACGGATATAGACTTAATGCTGAGGAGAGCTGGGCTGGTCACCCGACGCTAGAAGGTGCTCTGTCGGAAGGCGAAGCGTGGCGGTGATGGATCGTCGCCCGGTCGACGCCGATTAAGCGGAGGCTGTCAGGCCGAAAGCTTGGGCAGGGGGAACTGGAAGAATAGCATACCGTGTTATCTTCTACCGGGCCGGAGGCAGGGAAGTGATCGGTCGAATGGCGAGCGGCTCTTGTAACTCAGCCAAAGAAGAAGTTCGATCAGAGGAAGTAGCCTCCATTGTTGCGGGAGCGGCTGGAGACGGGGGTGCCTCCCCCCGCGGAAGCTTGTACGACCGAAGTGGCGGAGCGAGAGGGCACGCCCATTCGGTTCTCTTGCGGGTGAGCGGTACCTCATCGCCCGAGGACCTCGAGCCCTCAGCGTGGACTACAGGTGGTACTTCTCGAACCGGGCATGGGTCAGCCACCCCTCCTACACTGGGCGTCCGTTCGGCTGTCCCCTCGCCCACAGTTGGGGTTTCCTCAACTGTACCTTCCTGTGAGCCGACAGAGGTCAAGCCGAGCCGTTCCATCTCCTTGGCTGCGACTGCTTAAATCTCGGTTTGCTTGGCCTTCATTATGCCGGCTGCCCGAGCGCGCATCATGATGTCGACTACAAAAGAAGATAAGAATCAGTTAGACTCAAGGGAAGAAGGTTGAGGAATTTCATACCTAGGTTGCTTGGGAGCTTCCTTCGGATCGGACTTAGCCCGAACACGTACATCACACCCTCTGACAACAACTTATGAATGTTGAATTTCAGGCCGCCCAACATATTAGCATCATGGAGGTAGTCCGATCGGGTCTTGTACTTCTTCAAATCAGGCTGAGTAGGAAGCCCAACCCGCTATCTGGTCCGGAAGCTTGGTCGCTCAGGGAGTCTCAAAAAGAAGAAGCACTCCTTCTAGTGTTTGTTGGAGGAGGACATTTTGTCAAAGAAGACTAGACTGATGCGAAATTGGAACAGGTAAGTGCCCAGCTCGGACTGTTTGGGGTAATAAAAATAGTGGAAGACCTGAGGGGTCAGTGGAATGTTGTGCACTCGGAACAACACTACCATGCCGCACAGCAGGCGGAAGGAATTGGGGACGAGCTAGGCGAGCGAGACACGAAAGTAGTTGCAAACCTCGGTTATGAAGGGGTGGATGGGAAACCGAAGATCGGCCACATATTGGTCTCGGAAGAAACAGACTGTGCCGACCGACGGGTCATTGGGCCGGTCGGACGAGGAGGCTAGAACTATTTCGTGGTCAAAAGGGATGTCAAAGGCATTTATCAGACTCGCTACGTCGCCTGCGTCGAATCGAGTCTCCATGGTAGCATACCAGAGATTGGGTGCGGGGTCGGACGACTGCGAGGAGCTCGCCATTGTTGGGAAATGAAAAGGCAGAAGGTTCGAGGGGAAAGATGGCCGGAAAACACAGAAAACTGAAAAGTATGGTGGTGAAAACGGAGCAGCGGGAAAGCAGCAATGGAGAAGGAGAGGGAAAGCTTACGAGAGGGAGAGGACCACCGCAGGGAGCAGGGGATTACTGTAGCAAAGAGCCAAGGTTCGCCGGAGCAAGCAAACACACAATCGCCGGAGTAAACAAACGCACAATCGCCGGAGCACACAACAAACGCAAGACGATGGAACAGAAGCCGACACCTCGGCTTTATAAAGAATGGTTCGGTCGACCGGAGCCGTCCGATCTAGGGCACGGGAATCAAAGCGCACATCCAGTCAATGAATTCAAACCGCCAAACGTCACATCAGCAGCTGTCACCTCGGACGTACGATGGCTGCGTCGGCGACATGTGGCGCCCTCCAAGAGAACAACATTTAATAGGCGTGGGCGCGTGCTCGGCCTTAATGGGGGTGATTTGCATGTATTCCGAGGAGATTTGGGTGGCGTCAGCATTGATCACCCAGTTCGCGCCTCTCCGGGAACGACCGGGATAAAATATCCAAGTACACAAAGACTCAATGCGCCGATCGGCAGAGAGAGATCAGTCCTACATGGCCCGATCGGCCAATCGGTCACCAGAGTACTTGTCAAATCAGTCGGACTTGCAGCCTCCGTCGACTAGACTTAAGGGGGAGACATGTGATCCGGTCGTAAGGTAGGGCCCGTTTGGCAGGAGGTCAAAGTGGTCAACGCCCTAGGCAGGTGCCCGATCGGGCGAGCTACCTTCCTGGTCAACATGAAGGGTAGCCGGTCCGACACTCCGACAGCTCGGTCAGATACCGGGCTTTCGACGCTCATAAAACTCAAGCAGGGAGGCACGAAGGCCGCGCGGCCGCCCCGCTCAGCTAAACAGTGGATGCAGCCTCGACCTGGTAAACAGGGCTCCCTCGCCCGATGGGGGGAGCCGGGTAGCAGAGCATTGGTCGAGCGGACGCTCGACTCGGCCACTGCATCACCCGGACGGTAGACCGACCGAGCGGCTCTCCCGCTCGGGCCAATGAAAGACAAAAGTGATAGGATCGAGTAGCGCGATAGAGGGGGGGATGAATATCGCTTCTTTTTAAAACTATTCTTTTCTTTTTAAGTCAGAATCGTGCAGCGGAAAATAAGAAAGGAGACACAATCGTTTACTTCGTTCGGAGCCTAGCTCGACTCCTACTCGAAGGCCCGCGGTCCTTGACCGCACCGATGGGCAAAGCACTAAAACCCTTCTCTCCGAACTCCTCGGAGAGAAGCAGATCGTACAAGTACAATAGAATAAGATAGTAACAAATCTACTATCTTAGTAGCAATTAAGTATAAAACAAAAAAGAAGTATACCAACAAATGAATCAAAGATGTAGCGTAGGTCGGTTCTTCCAAATGACGTAGCTTTGCACTGAAGATGAGTCGCTTGCAGAGTAGTAACTTGTGATCAGAAAAATTCTTAATTGGTCTCTGTCTTCGAGTCTGAATTTATAGGTGGACTGAGGTTCGGTCCACCGATCCCTCTGTTTGGTCGACCGAACCAGCTCCGCTCACCCACAGCTGGAGTCTGACGCTGGCTCGTACATTCTGCATTAACTGGCCTTCAATGGTTCGGTCGACCGAATCCTTTTATCGGTCGACCGAACAAGGTTTTTCCTTGTTCGCTCAAATCTGTCGAGATCACCCTTTAATGCTGATTAAATGTTGATTGGATCGATCGACCGATCCTCTTGTTCGGTCGACCGATCAGCCCTTCTTTCCTTTGCTTGCTGATTCAGTGCTGATGAACTGGCTTGCTGAGTCACTATGGTTCAGTCGACCGATCTTCTGGTTCGGTCGACCGATCAAGCTTTTGACCAGACTGAACTCTGCTTTGCCTGATCTGAACTGATCTCTGGTCTGAGTCAAGTGGACCAAACCTCCTGTTCGGTCGACCGATCAGGCCGAATATGCAAAACTGAGTTTAAACAATATTCTTGCAAAACAAGTGTTAGCACAGTAATATAGACAGTAGAGCTGTCTTGATCTCAACTTGGAAACCTTCCCGGTTTCTTCAGTTGGATCAACAACCTAAGGTTGTTCCCTCTGGGAACCCGACCTCACTGTCGCTCCTCCAGTTTACTTACCTCAACCTACCTGCCAAACTTTGATCCTCCAGATCCAGTTTGGACTTTTCACTCAGCCTTGATCGGCTCCCCAGGACTTTTCTCTTTATCTTCAGTCATCCAGACTTCTCGATCATACCGCCAAGCATTGGGTCCTCTTGACCTACTTGGACTTGCACCTAGGTTCCACGATCTGCTAAGACTTTTCTGCCTAGCCTCCAGCTAGGACTTTCTCGGTTGAGTAAACATCCTGCACACTCAGTCAACTTGTTAGATCATAACAAGACTTAACTTGAACCTTTGACAACATCAAAACTCAGGTTTGATTCTGGTGTAGTTTGCACCAACAATCTCCCCCTTTTTGATGTTTGGCAACCAAGGTTCAAAGTTAAGTTTAAAAATATGCAACAAGTAAATAAACAAGCATACAAATATGCAACAAGTAAATAAGCAAGTAATTTAAAGTCTTATTTCTCCACCTGAAATAAACCTCTCCCCCTGAATACACTATCTCTCCCCCTTTGACACACATCAAAAATAGGGGAAGACAGAACAAACAAAAATTTAGAAAACTAAATGTTAGAATAATAAGAAAACTCTTAGTAAAAATAACCATTCAAAAATTTACTAAGGTAAAATAATTTTACAAGGTAAAAAGTCTAATAAAAAAAAATTTACTAAGTTATAAATTTTGAAAAAGATTAATTGAAAAATATTTTTTAAGGAAAAACAATTTTACTAAAGTGTTTTGTAAGTATATCTACTAAGTTAAATATATAATATTTTTTTAAAACAATTTTGAAATTACACTATAAAAAATGTTTTGAAATTTTTTTGAAAAAGATGTTGAAGAAAACAATTTAGAAAATTAAATTTACTAAATTGAGAAAATTTATAAAAAAAACTAATAAAGTATAAAAATAATTTTTGTAAAGATAACTCCCCCTAAAAATGATATTTATCCTAAAATTCCAAGCATGGGTAATAAAACTAAGGAAAAGAGATCCTTATGATGAAATGTCCAACCTTTGTACAATGCTAACTACCATAGGATAGTAGCCATAGACTCAGGTTGGTCAATTTGAGCATTTATAACTAGCAAGGTTTTACTTACTAGTCAACTCAAATTGATCAATGTTTGTTATTTAAAGCCCAGATTTATAACGATGCACTGACATAAGCATCTGAAATCTAGGGCTAGGAACTAAGCATCTCACCCATTCTAAGTTATCAAACAAGGGATCTTACTGTGCTTGTGAGATGTTGGCTTCTAGAACTATAGGATCATGCAATTCTACGGTAAAACCTAGGCTATTCCATAAACTGAAAAATAGTTTCAAAGTATTTTTGAAACAAAAATTTGAAATGGGAATTTTTACAAAAATAATTTTGAAAAATAAACTACGTAGTAATTTTCAAAAACAAAGAACCTATTCTACAAAACATAACCCTAATTGTCTTCTTAGATTACTAAATTCTGCTTCAGGTAAGGGTTTAGTAAAAATGTCTGCCAAGTTAGATTTGGATTCAATATAATTAAGTTCAATATTCCCTTTAGACACATGATCTCTAATGAAGTGATGCTTAACCTCTATATGTTTAGTTCTAGAGTGATGTACTGGATTTTTAGTAAGATTTATAGAGCTAATATTATCAATGTAGGTTTTTACATTTTTATAATCTAGATTAAAATCTTTTAATGTATGAGACATCCACAACAATTGAGCTACACATTCACCCATTGCTATGTATTCGGCTTCAGTGGTAGATAAGGCAACACATTGTTGCTTACGACTAAACCAACTAACCAAAGATGATCCTAACAACTGGCAACCTCCACTTGCACTCTTTCTATCTAACTTACACCCAGCATAATCTGAATCCGAGTATCCGACTAAGTCAAAATGTGAGGTTCTTGTGTACCAAATTCTCACATTTATAGTGTTTTTTAAATATTTGATAATTCTTTTAACCAATGAAAGATGGGCTTCTTTTGCACAAGTTTGATATCGGGCACATATACTAACTGCAAATAAAATGTCAGGTCGGCTTGCAGTTAGATAAAGTAAACTTCCTATCATACTTCTGTAATATTTTAAATCAACAGGTATACCATTTTCATCATTATCAAGGGTTAGATTACTTGCCATTGGTGTTTTTAGCCCTTTACAGTTTTCCATACCAAATTTTTTAAGAAGTTCTTTTGTATATTTAGTTTGATGTACATAATTACCATCTTTAGTTTGTTTAATTTGGAGACCTAAAAAATAATTTAATTCACCAACTAAACTCATTTCAAATTCATTTTCCATTAAGGTGACAAATTCTTTTAAGAATTTTGAATTAGTTGAACCAAATACAATATCGTCTACATAAACCTGGGCTATAAAAATGTCTGAGTTAAATGTTTTAATAAAAAGTGTAGGATCAATTTGGCCTTCTTTAAAACCCTTGGATTTTAGAAAACTAGATAAACGTTCATACCAAGCCCTAGGTGCTTGTTTTAATCCATATAAAGCTTTTTTAAGTCTAAAGGCATAGGTTGGATTTTCTAGATCTTCAAAACCGGGTGGTTGACTAACGTAGACTTCCTCCTTAATAACGCCATTTTAGAAAAGTGGATTTAACATCCATTTGGTACAACTTGAACCCCTTAAATGCAGCATAGGCTAACAACATTCTAATTGATTCAAGTCTAGCTATCGGGGCATAAGTCTCGTCGTAATCTAGTCCTTCAACTTGACTAAACCCTTTTGCTACTAAACGAGCTTTATTTCTTAAAATATTACCTTGATCATCTAATTTGTTTCTAAACACCCATTTAGTATCAATGACCGCTTTATTTATTGGTGGAGGTACTAAGTCTCAAACCTGATTTCGTTCAAATTGGTTTAATTCTTCTTGCATTGCGATTACCCAGTCTGGTTCTATTAATGCATCATTTATATTTTTAGGTTCAATTTTAGATATCAATGCTATTTGACTTAGATTTCTAAAAGCAGATCTTGTTTGAACTCTTAATTCAGGGTTTCCTATGATTTGATTGATCGGATGGTGAGGGTTAGATTTTAATAAGTTTGAATTTTCAGATTCTTTAAGGTTAGGTAATTCTTCATCATCTACTTGATTACCATTTGAATGAGGTTGAGTAGTAGAATCAGTATCAATTTCATTAAAAGTTACATTTGTTGTTTCCTCAATTTTTAAAGTAGATTTGTTATAAACCCTATATGCCCTACTTGTAGATGAATACCCTAGAAAAATTCCCAAGTTAGTTTTTGAAGTGAATTTGCCTAAGTGATCTTTAAGATTTAAAATATGAACATTACAACCAAAAACTTTAAAATATTTTATATTAGGAATTTTGTTGAAATAAATTTCATAGGATGTTTTATTTTTATCTTTATTAATTATGATCTGATTTTGAACATAACAAGCTGTGTTAACAGCCTCAACCCAAAAGTATTTTGGTGTATTGTATTCATTTAACATGGTTCGGGCAGCTTCTTGTAAGTTTCTATTCTTACGTTCTACTAATCCATTTTGTTGTGGTGTTTTAGGGCATGAAAACTCATGGTGATAACCATTTTCTAAACAAAAATTATTAAAATTATGATTTCTGAATTCTCCTCCATTATCACTTCTTATCCTTTTTATTTTAATATCTCTATCATTTTCTACTTGTTTACAAAAATTCTTGAATGTTTCAAAGGTTTCATTTTTGTTAGATAAAAATTTTACCCAAGTATATCTAGAGTAGTCATCAATGATTACTAAACAATATAGATTTCCATTAAAAGATTTTATTCCATGAGAATCAAATAAATCCAAATGTATTAGTTCGAGTATTTTATTTGTTCTATTTTGATTTGTAAGTTTATGAGTTGATTTAATTTGTTTACCTTGTTGACAGGAATTACAAAATTTATTTAAAGGATTTCCTAATTTTGGCAAACCTTTAACTAAACCATTTTTGCTTAATTTTAATAAATTTCTAAGGTGAGTATGAGCTAATCTCCTATGTCATAACCAAGTTTCATCATTATTTGCTAGAAGACATTTAGATATTGTTTTAGGTAGATGAATGGAGTATATATTTTTGTCTCTAAAGCCTTTTAGTAAAACATTAGTTGAGTCATTGTAACTTATTAAGCATTTAGAAAACAAAATTTGAACCTTAAAACCTGGATCACAAAGTTGACTTATACTAAGTAAATTATAATTACAATGTTCAACAAGTAAAACCTTTTTAATTGAAATGTTTGACTGTAATTGAATTTCACCTGTACCGATTTTCTTTAACTTGTCATTGTTTCCAAAAGCAACTGACCCTAAATTTTTTAATTCAATGTTGGTAAATTTGTGCTGATCCCCAGTCATGTGTCTGGAACACCCGCTATCCAAGATCCATTTATCCAGAGTTTTGGAATCCTACAAAATGTAGGATGAGACCAAAGTGTGGTTAAAGGATTAAGTAGTTTTGAAACCTAGTTGATTTACATGTATTATTTATTGTTCGAATCAAGTAAAGTGATTAAGTTTTAAATTTAAAGTAATTTTAAAAGTTTTAATTTTAATTAAGTTTAAAATAATTTTAATTAAGTTTAAAATAATTTTAATAATTTTAATTAAATTTAAAATAATTTAATTAAGTTTAAAATATTTTTTATTAAGTTTTTAATAATTTTAATTAAGTTTAAAATAATTTTTAATAAATTTAAAATAATTTAATTAAGTTTAAAATAATTTTAATTAAGTTTAAAATAATTTTAATTAAGTTTAAAATAATTTTTAATAAATTTAAAATAATTTAATTAAGTTTAAAAAAAATTTTAAGTAAGTTTAAAATAATATTAATTAAGTTTAAAATAAGTTTTAAGTAAGTTTAAAATAATTTTAATTAAGTTTTAATTTTTTTTTTAATTAAATTTAAAATAATTTTAATTAAGGTCAAAATATTTTTAATTAAGTTTAAAATAATTTTAATAATTTAATTAAGTTTAAAATAATTTTAATAATTTTAATTAAATTTAAAATAAGTTTAATTAAGTTTAAAATAATTTTAATTATGTTTAAAATAATTTTTAATAAGTTTCAAATAATTTTAATTAAGTTTAAAATAATTTTAATTAAGTTTAAAATAATTTAATTAAGTTTAAAATAATTTTTAATTAAGTTTAAATTAATTTTTAATAAATTTAAAATAATTTAATTAAGTTTAAAATATTTTTTAATAAGTTTAAAATAATTTTTTAATAAGTTTAAAATAATTTTAATTAAGTTTAAAATAATTTTAATTAAGTTTAAAATAATTTAATTACGTTTAAAATAATTTTTTAATAATTTTAAAATAATTTTAATTACGTTTAAAATAATTTAATTACGTTTAAAATAATTTTAATTAAGTTTAAAATAATTTTAATTAAATTTAAAATAATTGAATTATTTTGAATTAGATCAAAATTAATTTAGTTCAAATTAGAATTAATTTTATTGAAAGAGGTTATTGAACCCATGTTATATTCAAACTTAGCTTTGGGTTAATCAAGCAGGCGTCCTAAGGATAAGTTTCAGTTCAGTGGCGAGGCATATGACCTACTTGAATATTATTAGACCACTTGCTGAAGACTTTCCAAACTATTCCTGCCCAAAAAACTTAATACTAAATTTTGGTCTAACTAGCCCATGTTTGACTGGGGTAGCTTCGGTCAGATCCACTAAGTCTAGTGCACCAGGTAGAATTCCATATTCAACCTAGACATGCCTTCGACAGAGTTTCCTTGACGTACTATCATCCCAATCCATTCCGGTGCTATGTTATAGGGTTTGGTAAACATTTTTCATCTAACCGTTCTAATAATCCTAATCCTAAGTATTGAGTTTGGTTTAATTAAGTTGGTTGGATTATTTTTTTAGTTGCTCCCCCTGAGTCATAGCTTAGATAAGGTCTATCTAAGTAATGAATTTGACTCTTAGGGACCAAGTAGTGGTTTGGTTTGATTGGTTTGGTTAAGTGTTTTGTTTGAACCCATGCTTGGACTTGACTTCTAACATTTTGGCTAATTAGAGACATGTATGATTTGTTCGTTTTGTTCGGTTTATAGCCAAGCCCCGATTTGTTGTACACAGCTCGTTGTGATCAAAGTACCATATTTAGACACTTTGATCCTATTTCGAACCTTTCAAAAGTTTTCTTGAGTCGCTCGACTTGACTTTTCAAATCGGAATTTTCTTCCTTGAGTTTTTCAACTTGAGTCGAAGTTCCGATTTGAACTTGGTTAGTCGAGTCACTCAAGCTAACTTGTTGCTTAAGATGGTCTATTTCCTTAAGTAACAAGTTATTTTGTTTTTCCGAATTTGCTAATTTTTTAAATAAGCATTTAACTACTTTAAGTAAATTTGACTTTGAATAAATCGTTATCATATTCGGATCTTTCGATCCGGGGGTTCTCTCGGAATCGAGGTCGATCTTGGACTCGTATTCTTCGTCGGACTCGGACTCGGAATCTTCGTTCCTTTCCATAAATGCAAGGTGACTCGAGTGCTTCATTTGCTCTGTGTCAGATTCGTCGGAAGAGATTTCGTCCCAAGTCGCTTGAAGTGCCTTCTTCCGTCTTGTCGATTTGGGTCGTTCTTCTTTCCGATTTGGGCATTCGTTTTTGAAATGCCCCTTTTTGTTGCATCCATAACAAATCAATTCTGATTTGTTTTGGATCTGGTTCGGTGGAATCTTTTTGGTGTTTCTTTTGAACTTTTTCTTAGTCAACAATCTTCGGACCATGTTGACTAGTTCTTCTTCGTTTGTTGAATCTGAGTCTGACTCGCTTTCAGACTCGATCTTCGTTTTTGATTTTATCTCTTTGCTTGAACCTGCATACAAAGCAACTCCTTTCTCGACATGGCTCATGTTAGATTGCTCGTGTAATTCCAACTCGCAAAACAATTCGTCTAACTTAAGAATTGAAAGATCTTTAGAAACTTTGTATGCATCTACAATTGATGCCCACAAAGCATTCCTCGGAAAGGCGTTCAGAGCGTACCTTATCGTGTCACGATTTTCGAGTTCGTGTCCGATCAGGTGAAGACCGTTGAGGATGTCCTTCAGTCGGCGTGTAGTTGCGAGGCCGTCTCTCCAGGAAACATTTTTATATTAAGTAAATTATTTAAAAGAAGATCTCGTTTGTTTACCTTTGAGTTGTCGGTTCCTTCGTGTAATTTGATTAGTGAGTCCCACAAGTCTTTGGCGTTGTCGTAGGGTCCAACTCGGTTCAATTCCTCCATTGTGAGTCCACACTGAATGGTGTTGATCGCCTTGTAATTTAGTTGTGCCTTTTTGACCATTTGTGGAGTCCATTCTTCCGGTTCTAGAGTTGTTCCGTCCTTCGTTGGAGGAGTATAACCTTTCAAGATTGTGAACCAGAGCTTGATGTCAGACTTCAGGAAACACTCCATCCTATTCTTCCAGTAGCTAAAGTTTTCTCCTTTAAATAGAGGAGGTCGGACCGTGCTATAGCCTTCTTGATATGAACTCGACATCCTTGCAAAGCACAGATTAAAAAATATTTCCAAGACTTTTGTCTTGGGATTAGTAGTGCTTGAAAAAATAGAGATAATGAAAAATATTAAAGAAATTTGAAGAAAAGAAAAGATTTTAAAGATGCTTAGAAAATCGGTTAAGAAATTTCAGAGCTAACCTTGCTCTGATACTAATTGATAAGATCGAGTAGCGAAATAGAGGGGGGGGGATGAATATCGCTTCTTTTTAAAACTATTCTTTTCTTTTTAAGTCAGAATCGTGCAGCGGAAAATAAGAAAGGAGACACAATCGTTTACTTCATTCGGAGTCTAGCTCGACTCCTACTCGAAGGCCCGCGGTCCTTGACCGCACCGATGAGCAAAGCACTAAAACCCTTCTCTCCGAACTCCTCGGAGAAAAGCAGATCGTACAAGTACAATAGAATAAGATAGTAACAAATCTACTATCTTATTAGCAATTAAGTATAAAACAAAAAAGAAGTATACCGACAAATGAATCAAAGATGTAGCGTAGGTCGGTTCTTCCAAATGATGTAGCTTTGCACTGAAGATGAGTCGCTTGCAGAGTAGTAACTTGTGATCAGAAAAATTCTTAATTGGTCTCTGTCTTCGAGTCTGAATTTATAGGTGGACTGAGGTTCGGTCGACCGATCCCTCTATTCGGTCGACTGATCCCTCTGTTCGGTCGACCGAACCAGCTCCGCTCACCCACAGCTGGAGTCTGACGCTGGCTCATAAATTCTGCGTTAACTGGCCTTCAATGGTTCGGTCGACCGAATAAGGTTTTTCCTTGTTCGCTCAAATCTGTCGAGATCACCCTTTAATGCTGATTAAATGTTGATTGGATCGGTCGACCGATCCTCTTGTTCGGTCGACCGATCAGCCCTTCTTTCCTTTGCTTGCTGATTCGGTGCTGATGAACTGGCTTGCTGAGTCACTATGGTTCGGTCGACCGATCTTCTGGTTCGGTCGACCGATCAAGCTTTTGACCGGACTGAACTCTGCTTTGCCTGATCTGAACTGATCTCTGGTCTGAGTCAAGCTGGTTCGGTCGACCAAACCTCCTGTTCGGTCGACCGATCAGGCCGAATATGCAAAACAGAGTTTAAACAATATTCCTGCAAAACAAGTGTTAGCACAGTAATATAGTGCATGAGTAATATAAACAGTAGAGCTGTCTTGATCTCAACTTGGAAACCTTCCCGGTTTCTTCAGTTGGACCAGCGACCTAAGGTTGTTCCCTCTGGGAACCCGACCTCACTGTCGCTCCTCCAGTTTGCTTACCTCAACCTACCTGCCAAACTTTGATCCTCCAGATCCAGTTTGGACTTTTCACTCAGCCTTGATCGGCTCCCCAGGACTTTTCTCTTTATCTTCAGTCATCCAGACTTCTCGATCATACCGCCAAGCATTGGGTCCCCTTGACCTGCTTGGACTTGCACCTAGGTTCCACGATCTGCTAAGACTTTTTTGCCTAGCCTCCAGCTAGGACTTTCTTGGTTGAGTAAACATCCTGCACACTCAGTCAACTTGTTAGATCATAACAAGATTTAACTTGAACCTTTGACAACATTAAAACTCAGGTTTGATTCTGGTGCAGTTTGCACCAACAAAAAGGAGCAGTTAACGATATCTCCCTAGGGACCAGTGTCATCAACAGGTGACATGGTCAGACAGAGAATCGTACGGTGGAAACTTCAATTGTCACGTCAGGGATATGCTCGGGCTGTTAAGGTATGACGTCAGACACGCTTTTTTGATACGTCCTTTCCAGGTATGCTTTGGGAAGCGTGCGTGCCTTGGGAAGCATGCACGCACCTCCCGGGAGTCCTATATAAGGACCCCAGACTTCGACGGATGTATGTTTACTATTGTAGCTACAGGTACGCTGTTCCTTCTTCTCTACTTCATTATTCATTCTTCATTCGCTTGCCGATGACTGACTTGAGCGTCGGAGGGTCATCGCGGGAGAACCCATTCCTGGCTCGGCACTAACGACTTGTGGTTGCATGCTTAGTTTGTCGGAGATCTACGTCATCTTTAATCGACATCCAGTCAAAGTGAGCGTTACCTTCTCAGCGTCCGTCGACTCACTCTCGGACAGGATCATTTACAAATATTAACAAGCTGAATATATATGTATTTAAATTTGTTTGTTTAATTTAATGAATCTTTCAAGATTATTTATTTAATTGATATTATGTATTTAAATATAAATAAATAAATTCTTACTATATTGAATACTAAATTTATTCATAAATATTTAATTTATTTATCATCCTAAGTATGAGGTCTTTTTTTTTTCAGTGTGTCTTTCCAAAGAGAAAATAATTATTTTATTTTTCGTAATAAAAAACCAGACCTAATAAATTCTTTCTCCCCAAATCTCTCGAATCTTTATCCATGTATAAAAATTATCTTAAAAATTTAACTTTTCCATACTTTTGACTTCTATCAATTGGATGAGGTGCTTTTTGAAATTTTTAAACTTTAGCATGAACATTAAGGGGGTGTTTGGTTTAGAGGAATAGGAGTGGAGAATGAGAATGAGAATGAGAATGAGGATCATTGATTGTCATTGTTAATGTTTGGATTATAGGAATAGGAATACAAATAAGGGAATGAATCCTTGAAATTGGGTAATAACTCATTCCCATGTATCTCCCATTCAATGAGTCATTACCCTATTTTCATCAATCAAAATATTCTCTTATTCCAAAAATACCCTTGACCTCAAACTAAAATTTTCTACCGTAATATCAAATATCAAAATATATTTATTTATTTTTTCTTTCATATCACTTCTCTCTCCTTGTTCTTGCCACCAATATTTTCTCTCTCATCATATTTCCTCTCTCATCATTTTATCACACACTTTCTCTCTCCTTAATCTCTCCTATCACACACTCTCTTTTTTTTTTCTCATTACACTATATCTCTCATCATACTTTTTCTCTCCTCAATCTCTTCCATCGCACTCTCTTTCTTTTTTCTCATCATACTTTCTCTCTCATCATACTTTCTCTCTCCTCAATCTCTCCTATCACACTCTCTTTTCTATTTTTTTCTCATCACACTTTCGCTCTCATCACACTTTCTCTCTCCTCAATCTCTCTTGTCACACTCCCTCCTTTTTTTCCTCAATACACTTTCTCTCTCATCATACTTTCTTCCTCATCATACTTTCTTTCTCCTCAATCTCTCCCATCACACTCACAGTTCTTTTTTTTTTCTCATCACACTTTCTCTCTCATCATACTTTGCTCTCTTACCATACTTTGTCTCTCCTTATTTTTTCTCATTATATTTTCTCTTTCTTCATTCTCTCCAATCATACTTTCTCTCACATTATATTTTCTCTCTCATCTTCTCTCATCATGCTCTCTCCTATCACACTCTCTTTTCTCATTTTCTCTCATCATACTTTCTCTCTCTTTATTCTTTCTCATCACACTTTCTCTCTCATCATTCTCTTTCATCATATATTTTTCTCACATTCATCTTTCTCTCACATCTAATTTTTTCTCTTATTTTCCTTTAAGGGTAAAAAAGTAAATTTTGATTTATTCCGATAGAAAATATGCAACTAACCAAACATTACTTTTAGGAGTGATATCCATGCTCATACCCATTCCCATTCCACAATACAATGATTCCCATTCTGATTCCTATTCCTAGGAAAGAACCAAACGCTCCCTAAGTAGGAGAGAGGAGCGTGCAAAGAAGTTATTAGTATTTTTATAAAGTAAATTAAAGACATCGGGTCATATATGAAATCATCAAAAGCAAAAAAATTTGAAATTTTTAAATAAATGACTACTTAGTATAAAGTTCTCATGTGAGGTCTTAAAGATTGATATATTGTAGGTAGTCCTTGTTGGATTCGAAGTGCAGCGGAAGATATATATATTGAATTATGGATCTTTCGTGGTACATATAGTTTTACATAAAAGTAACATTAAAATATACCTCGAGTTCTCGATAGGTGAATAATATCACAGAGAGATAAGAGTCCTATGTGTGACTCCTCTAGCGGTATCCACGTGTACTAGATCATGAACTTGACACGATCCGTTAGGTGCTAGCCTCTTGGATCGACAAAGCCTTGGAAGCACAACGATCTCTTTTGAACGAAGAAGAAGTTGACAAGGGAAACTCGGAGAGAATCAATTCTACTCTCGCATCTTTCAGAGGATGACTACTTATAGCCTCCAAGGAATACGAAGAGTTAAGTTCTCAATAAATTCATCATTTATGATCTTCTTTAATTAGGAAGATGAAGAGTTATAGGTTCCATAAATTCTTCATTTATAACCTTCATTATGATAGCTCTTCAAATTCTTTATTAATTATCATTATGATGACTTTTCAAATTCTCCATTAATCATCATGATTATAGCTATTCGAATTCTCTTTTCTTTGTATCAAATAAATCCATATTTGATCTTTATCTCGACTAGCTTCCGATACCATTGTTCATGTCTACGTGCTATGCGTGCGACCCTCTAGGTTTTATACACGAAGGCAGTGTAAATCCATACACAGAATAAGGTAACCGTCTAACAACAGTTTTTAGCTATCCAACGTGATAAAATTAATATCAGTCATAAACTGTAAACCACTATAAACCGATTACTGTGTAATTCAATCTTTTCATCTAAGCCTACATCCCAATTAATTCAATACATTATGCATCATTATCAAATTAATTGTTTTACTTGATTTTCAAGATATAATAGACTCATCTTGAATGATAAATCATTCCTCCCATGACCATGGATTTTGAGTCACTAATATCTCTATCAAGCGGTCAGGATGTTAACTCCTAATCCAAGAGAGTGATAAATCCTCTATTGACTCAACACTATTCTATCTACGCTTTATCATACACCAAACTACCATATTAATTACAATATGAATAAATACTGCTTTTAATGGCGTCAAAGCACATAACTCCACGCATAGAATAAATGGAGGTCTCAAGTCAAAAGATCAGTTACACTCGTTCATAAGAGGAATAACCAATGATTCTTAATATGTGGTCTCCTCTTAAGCGGGTCATGTTCAGTGTACCTCTAAACTCAAGGTACCCCTAAGTACAACTTGGATATCCATCCCTCCGGTCTATCTCGACCTAGTCATACTCAGCGTTGATCTAGATATTCATGTTCCCTCTAGATATCTATCCGATCAAGGACTGTTTTCAGATTAATATACCGATTAATCTGTGGGACTTTATCATTAATTATATACGTACAAAAAAGTAAATAATTAATGATAAATACTTACCTTTATTAAATAATTATCCACAAAATACATAAGGAGTGTCTTGACATATAAGTGCATACATTTACAATCCTATCCTATTTTACTCGAAGTTATTTTCAAAACTTGAACTTACCTATAATATCACAACATCAATTCTGTAATTATGTCAATGCTCCCCTTCTTTAAATTTTTTAAATATTTTTTTGAAATGGTTAGGGGATATGCATTAAAAGTTTTTTTTTATATACAATGACACTCGCAAAAGTGAAAAGAAATAAGATAAAATTTGAATTGAAATTAGCTTATTGATGCCATCAGCGAATTTTGGATACGTCTCAATTTTAAAATTTTAGTATGAATAAAATCAAGAGAATTTAAGAAAACTATTGGTATTGTCCCTGAGATAATAGTATAATATCTTTCAAGGGATAATCAAAAAATTTATAGTTCAAGTCTTAGGTATAGTATATTGTAGATGATTTTCCTTCTAGTGAGAAGTAGGCTTAAGAATTATGACTATTTGGATGAGTCTTTATGAGTACCCCATTAGTTATCGATGAAAAACTTTTTTTCGACTGGACCAATCAAAAAAATTATTGGTATTGTCATTCCCTAAATCATATAACACTTTAACAAAAATAAAAACAGATTAAATTTTTTATGTAATTTCTTTAAATTAATAGAGGTTATGACTGAGTTTTTGAGTATTGGAAGAGTTAAAAAAATAAAATTATTAGACCAAATCTCTTGATATTTTATTTTTAGTGCATCGAGATGGTGATATTTTAATGAAATTAATACATGATATTTTGACCTAAACAACACTAATACGGTGATGCTTTAACCAAAACACTACTAAGGTGACGCTTTAACTTTAATTTTTATTTTTATTTGTTTAATTTCGTTTAACATTTTCTCTTATAATTATTTATTAAAAAAATACTTTTATTAATCTTCTTTTATAATTTAATATTTTATTCAAATTTCAAAAAAAATATAAATAAATTTAGATGATCATAATAAAACAACATAAATTGAAAATAAAATTAAATTGTATAGAGTCATAAGTAATTTTTGGTTAAAATTCATTGATGAATTTAAAAAATTTAAATTGTTTTTATAAATTTTATAAATAAATTAAGGAGGTTATCTAAAGCAAATAATATTAATTTGATCTAGATTTTAGATTTTCAAGGATGTTTACTTTTATATTAAAGTCTTTGACAAAATAACTAAAAAATTGTTTGATTTTATTCTTTTTTATTAATTATATTTTACTTTTTCTTATTCCCTTATTTTTCTTGTAATTAGATATTAAATAATAAAAAACAAAAAAATATTTTTTTAATTCTTTATTATCTTTTTATTTATATTTTAAAAATATTCTGTAATTTTTTATTATCTTTTTTCCTTATTTTTGACTGCATTGATATCATAGTCATTTTTTCAAGACTTCAATGAGCGAAATGAATCACAATAAGAATAGAGATCTTAATAAAAATAGATTATCCTAGTGAAATTTCCACTCTCCAAGTCCGATCAGCAGGAATCGTAGGCAGCGAGAGGACGAAAAGGGGGCATAAACGTTACCTTTTCGGTCAGCGAAAGTACTGATAGGAAGAGTTCCCTTTCGTTTCGTCTCCTAAAGCCCTAGCGGAAGCCTGCCTCTTTCCCTGGCTTCCGCTTCTAGTCCTCCCCCACAGCTATTGCGCGGCCACCCGACAAGGCCAGCGCCACCACCTGCCATCTCGCGCTCGTCGCGGCGAAGCGACGCCTCTTCTTCCGTCCGGTAAACCCTTTTAGTTAAAGATGAATTTGACGATGTTATAATAAGGAAGCAAAGATGAATTTGACGAAATAATTAAACAACGATGTTATAATTATTTATTTTAATTATTTCGTTTCACTAAAAGACTTCCTTCGGATTAGCTCGGCCATTGAGCATCCAACGACAACCCATTAGTTTCTCTTATAATTATTTATTATAACTAATCCGAAGGAACTCTTTTAGTCCCACATCGTCAAATTAACGATTGCTTCCTGACTGTATATGGGTTGTCGTTGGCTGCTCTATTGCCGAGCTGAGCTGGGCAGCGCCAGTTTGTGACCCAAGCGGGGGCAATAAATGCTTTGGATGATGTCGATGGGTTCTGAGGCGTGGATCCAACGTGTATCATTGCTGGCCTGCCCGTTCCAAGTTAATAGTGAATCAGGAAAATCCAGCGTAGGCTTGAGTCTCCTGGTTCATAGTGTGGTGGGCACCGGTCTAGGCTGGTTTCACAGAGCAAGCACACCCACCCACTTTCAACGGTGGAAGGACAACAGGCCGGTTTACACTGGATCTGCATTACTCTCTCAGAGCCCCCTTCTATCAAACAAATCATTTTTTAATTTTTGTTCCTATATAAATTTATCTTTTCCAGATTATTTATTAGCCAATAATTAAAAAAAGAGAATATTAATAATTCCAATTAATCATCAAAATGTTAGGCTTGAGTCTCCTGGTTCATAGTGTGGTGGGCACCGGTCTAGGCTGGTTTCACAGAGCAAGCACACCCACCCACTTTCAACGGTGGAAGGACAACAGGCCGGTTTACACTGGATCTGCATTACTCTCTCAGAGCCCCCTTCTATCAAACAAATCATTTTTTAATTTTTGTTCCTATATAAATTTATCTTTTCCAGATTATTTATTAGCCAATAATTAAAAAAAGAGAATATTAATAATTCCAATTAATCATCAAAATGTTACATGAATACTAACAAAAGATGATTCGACAGGATTCATATTTGTTTAAAGCATCCTCACAGTTTGTAGGGAATCAAATTTACTAAGTTGTTTTTCATTCCTAAATCTGACATTGTTTTTAAAGATGAGGATGCGGCAACTTAATGCATGAAAACTCCCATTAATATGGAATTCAAACTCCATTAGATCTTTTTGTATACAGTAATCTGATTATGTATAGAAGCCAACCCATGACAATCAATAGGTCACACGATAATAATAATTATCATTATAGCTCCCCTTCACTCTAATCCAATAAAAGATTAAATTCTATAGGTATACATAGGGATGAAGCTAGAGAGAATTTTAATTAAGTGCTTGGTCCTTGTAATAATTAGTGAAGACACTTAATAGGCTCAAGTGTGAGTCCAAAGACTGGATCTGAACTCAAGAATGGTTATTTGCAATAACCACGCAATGGATGAGAATGTCACTAGACTGCACATTCTAAACGTCGAGAGCTGATATTAAAATGTGGTTCCCTATCACCTTTTATTGATCTTTAACGACATACAGAGTGCATTCAATCTCGGAACTCTAATGTTGCCTATATTTCTCCCTTATACATAGTCTGGTTTGTCAATAATATTTCCACAGGTTTTGGTACTAACATCCATGTGATTAGATAATCTTGCTATCAAGTAGACATGGTAATAATTCATATTTATGCTTTAAAATGCTTCATGCCTTTCGGGAACCCGTGGCAAGTGTGTCTGCATCCATGAGGTGGTAAGCAGCTTGAATCATTCTATCGCTAGCCTTTAATACCTAGTACAGTGCTACAACATGTTCTCTCTATCATAATTCACCATATGCTTTCTGAAACTATTGAGTTCACAAATCTGTAAATTAGAGATATAATTTCCTAGTTTGAGTGAATGATCCAAACTGATTCCTAATCACTCAATATGGTGTACAAAGAGTACAAAGTGTTTCATCTGTATGAAAGATTGAAATTCTAGGTGACTGGGAAGTTGTTCAAAAACTTGAGGCAACATGCATTCATAGGGAGGCAGCATTTGGTGAATCTGTGTAATGAGATATAGTAGATAAGCCATGATTCATCAAAATGTCAAACATAAAGAGGACAAGGATTACAAGAGAGGAGACTAGTGAGACAAAAAGAGATCATTGTCTTCATCATAGCTGATACAGGAATGTAGTGCCAACATGCAAGCTCAAAGTCTCATGAGCACCATGCCAGAATTTTTTTTTTTTAAATGTGTCTTGGGTTACTTGGGAACTATTTCGATATCAGAATCTCATAAGTCATTAAACATATGTCAATGTAGATGAACAAAAAAATACTCATATGTCAAGAAAGAGGGCTGCTATAGAATGATATTTTATCAAAAGCACATTGAAAATGTTTGATTGCAATACTTTGTCTGCAGGGATTCTAGATCCAGAAGATTGCAGAACTCCAAGAGCTAACGTTTTGCTGCATAGGCAATGGAGACAGCAGCGACAACAGTGGAGACAGTAGGATAAAGCCAAGTCCAAATTCCATCCTTCTCCGCAAGGGAACCATGCAAAACCTTGATTTCACTGTTCAATTCTTCTATCTTTAAAGCTCTGCACTCGAGAACGGCCTTGATGGTTTCCAATTCCCCTGCCATATCATTGATATTCTCACATGACTCATGTTCAGTGACAACTTCTCTTCCAACATTGTTCGCATTGCCCTCTTCTGTACCATTGATGATCTTTGAGGTACTCCTTAGCATGGCCACAACACTTGACAATCTTTCATCTGCAGCTCTGGCCTTCTCATCCATCTCTTTGATTACTTGCATGCTGCTACTCAGTTTTTTAGACAAAGATTCATTTTCTCTAATCAAAGCATCACTTTCTATGTTAATTCTTTCGTTCTCTGCAACAAGACTCTCAAATGATGCCATAGCTTTTTGAAGCTCTGCACGCACATTGTCCCTTTCCTTCTGTAACTCTTCTATCTGCAAACTCAGGCCCTTCACTTCTTCATTAGCAACATTCAGGTCAGACACATTAGACATAAGGTCTGCAACCTCTCTTTGCAAATCAGAGATTTCAGCATCCTGCTTAGTTCTTGTTTCTTGGATTGCCTCTTTCTCCTTTTCAACCCTTTTGACAGCAACCCTCAAACTATCAATCTCTTTTTCATATTCATTTTTCTGATTATCAATGACAAGCTGCAATTTTCCATTGTCCCTTACAATAGAGTCAAACTCCTTCCTCAAACTCTCTGTCTCCCTTGTAGCCATAACTTTCAGGTCCTCTTCCTCTGCAAGCTTCTTCTGGCTCAGATCTCTCTCTGATCTTGCCTGATACATAGCCTTCTTGACATCATTGTGTTCTTCGGTAACCAACTCTAAACGTTCGTTGGCCTCTCTGAGAGCTGCATCTGCTAAAGCCAACTTCTGATCTAAATTTTTCTTTTCTTGCTCCAAAACCTTACTCTGCAAACTACAAATTGAAGCCTCAAACACGGTTTTGTCCTGGTCAATTTCACATTCAATACCACGAAGTCTTTCAGACAATGCTTCCATCTCCTTGATAAAATTCAACTTTTCTTCCTTGTATTCATGGTGAATTTTCACAATCATTTCTTTCAGAGCAACAGATTCTTCAGTAAAATGATTCATCTTCTTCGTAGTCGTTTCAAGTTCCAAAGACATCGCTTCAAATTCCCTTTTGCATGCATCCTTCTCCAAGATTGCAGTCTTCAAATCTTTTTCTGTCTCACCCTTCTCTTTCAAAACTAGCTGTAATTTGTCACTATCGTTCCTCAAAGCTTCCTCCAATGAAGTAACCTTCACTAACAAGGCGGCCTTCTCCGCTTCCAAGGATTGGATGTTAACCTTTCTCTGCTCAAGTTCGGACAAAAGCATCTCGGACGCCTTCCGCACCTCTGCCTCTCTTTCCTCTGCCTGACGCTCCATTTTCTCGAGTTCAACCACGGCCGATTCCCTCCCCTTGGTTGCCTCATCCAACGCCTTCTTTATCGCACCCTTCTCTTCGTCTAGCAGTTTCAACTCGTAACGAGCACGAGCGAGAGCCTCCTCCGTAGATCTGGCCTTCCCCTCCGCTGCTTTCTTCTCGTCACCCATCTCGGCAAGACGGAAGGAGACGACAAGGCTGGTGATGCCGCGCTGGAGGTCGCCAGTAAATTGATTTTCCGCGGATATCTCGTCCAACTTCTTCTTCCGCTCATTTGCCTTCCCGACCAGTATCCGGTTCAGCGTCTTGAGGTTTTCCAGTTCCACGGTGTCTCGCGCCGTGTCTCTAGGATGCTGCGAATCCGCCGCTGGCGCAGCCGACGGCCGAGCGGTTGCTGCGGCGGCCGAGGCTGCCTTCTTCTTGGCCATCTGAGAGTGGCGATTCTGACAGGTCCGGCGAAGTCGAGGATTATGTGGGCTAGGGTTTACACTGGTAACTGAAACGATGGCAAGATAACGTATTTATAGCGAGAAGGGGAAGTGAAGCGCCGGCGGTGCATAAGAAGGGAAGGTAGGAAAGTTAGAGGATTTGCTGACCTATACAAAACAGGAATCAATCCATTACCATTATTATTTCTACGTCACAATCAAATCCTTTCGTTTCTTTACGTGTTTCCTGTATCATTTGCACAGTCGAATCAAACTTGGATATGGGAGATATTGCCTCTCTTCGGAATTTGAATGCGCGGTGGAAACGGACGATCGAGATTTCTCTATCCTCTTTTTTTTTTTTTATTCAGCCTTTTTCAAAATAGTTTATTCCTGTCCAAACGACATTGTAAATTAAGAACTTGCAATGCCTATAAATATATATAGGCAAGGTAGTGCCGCGGCGTTGATCAGGCATCGAAGCTTCAAGATTCGTGTACCATGTACGACGCGCCAGCGTGACTAGGAGTTAATCGGAGGCCAGTTGTTCCCGCAGCAGGGGAGATGAGAAACAAGAGACGCATGTTGATAATGGTCCTTTGTGACCTGAATTATATAGGGATTTTCCATGAAATTTTAATTGTTATTTTCTGAGCATTTGCCTTCTATTTAATGAGTATGAGAAAACTCTATCTCGTGACACCTTCGATTTGCCTGGGGGTTTTCTTATCCACATGGATGCTTTGCCTTTGTGGATAAGAAATAGGAAGAAGGAAAAACAACTCACTTTCTGACGATCGTGACTCGTAGCTAGACCACATGCTCATATTGGTTTCGTGTGATTCGTAGTGAGCTCATGTATATTATATTCTTGAAAATACCTCTCTCTTTCTCTATAGATTTACCAGTCAATTAGAAAATTTTAAATTATTTTAAATTAAAATTAATTTATTTCTATTTTTTTTTAATGTATTTATATGTTCGGATCTAAATTTGATAACTTAAATTAAAAAACGCGAATTAAATTGAATGTACACCTGTATATTTTTTATTTTACCAATTCAAAAATTCGCTTATAGAATTCAGATCAAGGCAAAAAAAATATATTAAAGAGATTTTTAGGAGTACATTGATTTTAATTTTAATGATTTAAAATTCTTTAAGTTCATAAGTCAATGTCGGATAAAACTGACTAATGAATCTATACCATTTGAAAATTCAAAAGTTTAATAATTTTTTGAATCACATGAGTTCTATAAATTTATTGATGGTATATGGATTAGTAAGTATTATTATTCTACACTTTATAATGAGCCTCTAATAAATTTGATAAGTCGGTGTAAATTTAAAAATATATTATTCTAAATCTGAGACATATATGAAAGAGGTTTTTGGAGTACATTAATTTTAATTTAAAATAATTTAGAATTTTTTAATTTTATTAATCCGTTTTGATGAAAATTGAGTATAATATATGATTTGAATATTATAAAAATTGAGTATATGATAACTTGTTTAGTATGTTTGTAGTTGAAGTTTTCGTTGAGTTCCATATATGAAAGAATATGGATGGAAATTATGAAAAATAATATTTTATTCATAATTTAATATTCAAAATTCCCTCTGTACATTATCTCAGAATACCTTAGATTGATAAGGCTGTATTCATTTCAAGATGGAGCACATACGATATTTCGGATATGGATTAAACATTATTTTGATATTTTTTAAAAAAAAAATTAAGACGATATACATAATTAGTAGTTTTTTTTGTCATGAATTTTGTAGGATAATTGCCATTTTGAAATTCCATAGGTGTTTTTCTTTTAAAGAGAAATTATATGGCAAAACGAAATTTTGCCTATTTTAGTTAGTTGTACACGCGGAAGAGTTTGGATGCTTATGCAATCTCGCCTCACCGCCAAGCGGCCGGAGAAAACCTAATGCCGCATGCTCTTCCGTGTCGTCGCCGCCCAGAGATGAAGATCCCGAGGTACGAAGGCCAAACCCTCGAATCAATTAGTCGCCTTCGTCTCCCTTCTCAGTCCTGTTGCATCGGGTTGATTGTTCTTTTTTTTTCTTTCGTGTGTCTATCGGCGAATTGATGGCTATTATTATCATCAATGTAGTTTTGTTTGTATAATTGGGGCTTGTATTATCGATAGTTCCGAATCTCTTTTTCCCCTTGAAAATTATTATAGGATTTTGAAAATTGATAATTCCTAGTGAGTTTGATCTAATGGGGGTTATTTCACGTAAACAACGTGATTTTATCTCCTTCAGATTCTAATTACAACCAATTAATTCGGAACTTATTTTGATGTTTATAGTTCAAAATGTTTGTTTGTATGTAGAATTTCTATAACAAATCAGGGATCTTTTGATTGCTTTTGCGCATAGGAATGTTTGAAGTTGTTGTTCCGTTATAATTTCCCATTCATTAAGTTTATTTGCATTTTACCAAATAAGGTTTGCTCTTTTGTTGTTGCTTGTTAAGATGCCCAATGTGTCTATTGCTTAACAAAATCTGGTAAACTGTACTTGACTGATGGATATCTTATCTTATCTTCAAATGTTTCTTCAATGTTGTTTAACCACTTGCAATAATCTTTTACATCTAGGGATTGATAAAAGGTAGGCTACAAATGAACAAGATGCCTGCGAATAGGCTCGATTTTCAGCTCAATAATTTTATTTATTAACTTATCTAAATTTTAATTACGGTCGTATTTCTCTATTTTTATTCAGATACATGAAAAAATATGGTTCATTATAATTTCTAGAATTTAAAATTCTATACAATTTAAAATAAAAATACTATGTTTCATTTATTCAATCAATATTTTAACTAAATTACAAGGATAACAATGTCTCTATTTGGGTTTGATAAAAAGTTCTAGCTCAGCTAAGCTGGATAAGGATTTTAATAGAGAAGTGTAAACAAGCTCGATAAGTACTAAATGAACAATCTTGAACATGGTCAAACTTGGCTTGACCTGGTTTGGCTCATTTTCACCCTTAGAAAGGAGCTACCTGCCCAAATAAAACCAGAGAGATGAGAGACTTGTGTTTCTAATTGGGGAATCCTCCCTTATGAGTCATTTGTAACCTACACGAAGTGTTCCATTTGAAATTTCTCCACTATCCATTATTCTCTCTTTTTTCCATGTATGTAAGAGATTATATTTATGCATCTACAAACATCTAGAAAGTTCAATTCCAACCTTAAGGAACAACCTAATTTGTTTGCTGGTCTTTTACATTCACATCATCTTAATCTTCTTTTGAACCTTCCATAATTTGGATCGCTGTGGTTCTAGTATTGACCGAGAGTTTCAATTGGTTCATAGGGTCTCAACAAGTGACTTCCTATATGTAGTTAAATATGAGTCAATTAGCATTACAGAAAAATTAAAAAATAACAACTAAAAACTAGAAAAGAGAAGATTCTGGATGTATGTAATGATCAACATAAAAAATGAGAGATGAGCCAAATTGGTGGTTTGGATCACTTAGATCTGGTTCTTTTAATACTTAGTCTTGGTCGAGCCCTCAGGCAATTTATTTGTTTGCCTCTCAACCAAAATCATTTGATATACCATGCATGCTAGTTTGATAACCTAATGAGATCTATATGCAGTTGTGGATCAGTAATCTTGCTAAATCACATGAACTTTTGTCTGTTTGAACTTATTTGTTTTAGTTTTTTTTCCTTTGTGTTCTTTGTCTTTTCTATAACTTTCTCTCCTTGCCACGGACAAGTTGTTGAATTTCTAAACTTACTGTGATGGTGAACCTATTTGTTCTAGTTTGTTTTCTGAGTTCATCTTGTCTATATTTTTTGCTCCTTGTTGCTAGTTATTCAATTTCTAAAATTATTATGATCGGCAGTATTTCTAGGACTTGAATTTTGGTCTCGAGTTTAGGAATGTCTCGAGTTCAAGAATGATAGTTGAGAAGAATCTCTGAGAATTCTATAGAGATGACAGTTTATATATGCAGAGTTTGTTTTCTCAGTAAGTGATATATAAATAACATAACTTCTTTAGTATGTTTAGGGACTACTAGTTTTATGGGATATCTCGGATGTGACAACATGACTTCTTTAGCTATGGGACAATGGCCATCTCGTATATTTCACCATTTTTAATCAAGATGTTTATTTATCTTCAGAACTTGCAAGATAATATAAATTTGTTAAGACATGGTTATTCAACCGAGTTGTTTGAGCATTGTTACTCTACTAGGAAATTAGTCAATCATTAATAATCGAGGAAATAGCTACCTGAAAACATGATTAGGTATGAGATTTCCCTTCATGCTACCCTGTAAGCCTTCAATTCGAGGGCAATCTGTTGAGAAATTCTGATGTTTGGTATAAAAATGAGCTCCTTGTTGATTGATCAGGATTAAGCCTAGACACCTTGGCATCAGTAGGTTCAGGTCATGTTTTCTAATGAAACATTCTTTTTGAGGTACAATCTTAGGTTCCTTCCAAGCTCAAGCTCCTTTTTGGGGTGCATGATTTTAAATCTCACGCAGTGTATGAAAACACATACACGAGCCTGTTGATCTTCCTATAAGATTTCCTGCAACCCCCGGACTTTGCATGCTAAAAGATTCCAAATGCCATCGTTTTCAAATCAATAGCTGTTTCTGCAATTCTTATCTATTAAACTCATCACTGTACAACATCGCTTGATCCCAAAGTATAGTGTGCATTTTTGCCGGTTTTCTTTTCTTCCAGTGGAAGTCAACTCAATGATACTTCAAACTGTATGACAGTAGACTGAACATGCCCATCCAAATTTTCTAATTAACTAGCTGCCTTTGCTGTGCTGACTTCCTGTTACCATCATGCTTCGTTCAAGTGTTTTACTTTATCAAGATTGATTAAAAAAGGATAAAATCTTGTGTTCCCTTTCCATTCGATTGCTTCTGAATTGGTCATGACTTTTGCAACTGTTTGTGAGATTCTGTTCAACTGCCTTCTTCTTAAAGAATTGGACGTGCTGTTATGCTGTAGATGTGGGCGAAGTAATACTGGTGACCTACTTGTACAAGAAGCACAATTCGCGGGAACTCGTTCACGCAACTTTTCGTGCTGCTTATCTTCGCACTAAATATCTCTTTTGCTTAGAAAATTAAGATGCAGATCTTGCTAATTTTTCTTCCTCTGTTTCCATTTTTTGCTGAAGAAACTGAAAGAAGCTGCCGTAAAAAACCTGCACCGGCATGGCGTTTCTTCACAGAATTCATGGTCTCTCATGGTGCTGCACGTGAAAGGGACCTCAGGTACTTCGTTTGTCAGACAAGCCACGTTACCTAACGTCGGTGATGCAGCTAAGAATTCCTCGGTCCCTCTCCAGATTGGCTTTGGCTACAGCTGGAAGTAACGAAGAACCAGAGAGAAGCTATAAATTGCTGGTGGGATTAGTTGGAGGAGGTAGGGGGCAAGGAAGAGAGCCATGGACAAGCATTCGAAGGCCTGCCACAGGAGTCTCCCCAAGCGTATCATTCTGGTCCGGCACGGGGAGAGCCAGGGCAACCTGGACATGGCTGCGTACACCACCACGCCGGACTATCGGATCCCACTCACGCGGCTGGGCGTCGAGCAGGCTCGCACCGCCGGGGAGAAGATCAAGGTGGTGGTGTCGGAAGGCGAGCGGTGGAAGGTCTACTTCTACGTGTCGCCGTACGAACGTACACGGGCGACGCTGCGGGAGATCGGCCGCGCCTTCTCCCGGGGAAGGATCATCGGCGCCCGGGAGGAGTGCCGAATCCGCGAGCAGGACTTCGGCAACTTCCAGGTGGAGGAGCGGATGAAGGCCATCAAGCAGACGCGGGAGCGCTTCGGCCGCTTCTTCTTCCGCTTCCCGGAGGGCGAGTCCGCCGCCGACGTCTTCGACCGCGTCGCGAGTACGATCCTTCCGTTGACATCTCGATGTTCCCATCTGAGTTCGAATCAATTCCAACGTTTTGTTTACACTCGACAGGCTTCATGGAGTCGCTGTGGCGAGACATCGAGATGAGGCGGCTGGAGCAGGACGAGAGCATGGATCTGAATATGGTGATCGTGTCGCACGGGCTGACGTCGAGGGTGTTCCTGATGAAGTGGTTCAAGTGGACGGTGGAACAGTTCGAGATGCTGAGCAACCTGGACAACTGCGAGCTCCGCGTGATGCAGCTCGGCCCCGGCGGCGAGTACAGCCTCGCCATCCACCACTCCCGGGAGGAGCTCCAGCGTTGGGGGCTCTCGCCGGAGATGATCGCCGATCAGCAGTGGCGGGCCTCCGCCACCCACGGCAGCTGGTACGATAACTGCCCCTGGCATCTCGACAGCTTCTTCGGCCGTTTCCACGACTCCGAGTCGTCGTCATCGTCGGAGGAGGAGGAGGAATCTTCCCACAACCATTCCGGCGACTGAATCATCACCATTAATTTATTTTTCCTGTTTATTTATTTATTTATTTATTTATTTGATTTAAATTGTAACTCGACGCTTTCTTTTGAAATGTTACATTAAACGACAAACCAACAATTATGAACTAGCGCGTCGACGACGCAGTGGGAGGCGTGGCGGAAGAGAGGGAGACCGGCGCCGCTGCCATGGCGCCGCTGCTTGACGGCGTGACTTTCGTGCCCCGTCGAGCGCGTGCCGGATGGATGGGCCAGGTCACAGCCGCCTCGATGGCCATCTTTAATACGCATCCAATTAGATTTAATGATAGGGCGGCTGGCGCTGTCGGTCAAACACCCACGTCTCCTGCTCCCATTATTAATCCTCTCTTCATTTTCTCCGCTCCGCCGCCACCATCTCGTTTCTCTCGGAGACCTCCGCCGCTCTTTATATTCCACCTCACCTCGTCTCCTTTCCTTCCACTGCAATCCAAATCTGTACCTAATCGCTGCGAGAATACGCCTCATGGCTCCGAGGTCGAAGGATGGCGACGTAGGTGGAGATCAGGGGAGGGAAGTGCGGTTCCGGGGGGTGAGGAAGCGGCCGTGGGGGCGGTACGCGGCGGAGATCCGTGACCCGGTGAAGAAGAGCCGCGTCTGGCTCGGCACCTTCGACGCCGCCGAGGAGGCGGCGCGCGCCTACGACGCCGCAGCGATCCAGCTCCGTGGCCCCAAGGCCAAGACCAACTTCCCCCGCCTCCCGGCTTCCCTCGCCGCCGTCGACCCCTACAGCGCAGGATCCTCCGCCCCTTCTCCACGCGCCGCAGCTGCTGCCCGCCCGGCGCCGGACCTCGAGCTCGGCCGCGCGTACCCCCGCCTCGCCCCGGCGCGGCCGCTCTCTTTCCTCGAGGCTGTTGTGATGCCGGAGCGCGCAGCAGGGCGCAGCTCCGGCGGTTATTTTGGGGCGGCGCCGCCTACTGACTTGCCTGGAATCAAGGACGCAACGCTCTCGAGAAATTATCCAGCATCGCTGACGCCAGCAAAAAAGCTTCCCTTTGACGTCGACCTCAACCAGCCGCCGGCGGCCGAGGTGGCGTGAAACAAACTCCCACTAATGGCATATATATTTACCTCGCAATCCTGGGTAAAAAATTGCTTACTTTTTGCTGCGAAATTACTCTCCTTTATCCTTTGATTTTTCTCTAGTTCAATCTTGAAAATGATTGATCCAGATCGATCCCACGGAAATTTCCATTAGGATGAATGGAAAGTGCTCGCGATGGCCATCTAGACAAGCGTTCTTGGACTTGTCATTCTATTGCAGAAAAATATACGCCGCAGCTGAGAATCAATCTCTGATTAACCATTGGAGGATCTTTAACCGCGCCGTAGCCTCGGCGCTTCTCTGGCTCCTTCTACCTTAGGGCGTGTAATATAATCTAAATATTAAAATCAATCATATGATTTTAATAAGTTATAAACTGATTTCATGATTTATATTTCAGGTTGTGAGAGACATCTGAATATCTCTTTTTATATAATCTAGGGATGGTGACAAAAGAATGATCTTTTTGACATTTATATGATAAGTGCAATAGTGAAGACTAATTGACATTAATAATGGAAGACTAACTAATAGATCAATGAAAATATCATTACTTCTTGACAGACATGGTTTGGTAGGTTGAGGGTGATCATCTAACATGTAGAAGTCCTAAATCTACATTGACTAGATATAATTAGAAGAAGTCTAATAGGATTTAGCAAATAAGAAGTTTCGAAGGTTTTTTTTTTTTTTTTTTTTTGAGAGAGAGAGAGAGAGAGAGAGAGACACTATAAGCTATTTTTATTTTGGGCTAGACAGTTTTCTCAGTTAGACAAGGATTTGATAAAGAAACAGATGTTTAAGTCAAAATCAATGTATCAATCAACTATTGATTTTAATTAGTCGACGGATATGGCTAGTAGACTGGGAAATCAACTGTAGCCTAAAGGACTATAAACAAAGGATTTTATTTGTGTTTAGTCTATTGACCAAGACACTTAGAATTTGACTTACTATTTAAAAAATCAATGGTTGAACATAATATTAATTAAAGAAAAGAGTTGACTAATAATATAAATTTTTTAAATTAAGATATTCAGTTTTTAAATTTATCAAAAAAATTTTATCGAACATTAAGATAAATTAGAAAATAATTGTGAAAGCCGCTTCAAGCGACCAAGGTTCTTAAAATTATGATCTCATTAGTAGTAAAATTTCTACGATGCGTCATAATTGACTAATGATATTTGATTAGTCAACTAATTGTTAAGAGCCCATTCATGTCACTGTCAATATAAGATTAGTAGATCTAGGTTAGTTGATGACACAAACGATAGAAAATTTTCAAATCTAGATTGTGTTGAAACTTGATCTAGAAGAGTCGATTGGAAGATAGATATACATCAATTGACTGAAAGAGCACCTAGTCGATTGACAATTAGAAATGAATCAACTGGTCCAACAATGATGACCCTAGATAGGATTTTGTTAATCATTTTGAATTTATAAATACTGAGCCAAGAAATTTCAACCCAAACAACTATGACAAACTAATGAGCGTTTCTTCTATGACAATCTTTTGCGCTCTCTATTTTAATATTTTCTTTCTTATTAGTTTTTATTATATTTTCTTATATTTATATTTCAAGACACTTTGTTTCTTTATTTAAATGATTTTTAAATAAGTATCTCTGTCTTTAGAAGATTTTTGAAAAGAGAAAAAATAAATAATTTATATGATGACTCATCCTACGGGTTCATCAACTCAGCATAGCTAGGATTTTTAATCTTGATGACTAAAATAAATAAATATTAGTATTGATAGATAGTTTAAATTTTAAATTTAAAGAGCGTAACGAACATAAATTAGAAAATTGTGACTATAACCCTTAGTTTAGTTGAAACAATAATTCATCAATCCTTAAAATTTATCTACTACTCAAAGTTAAAAAATTATTCGTGATCCCCAAAGCTTATCTATGACCCAAAGTTGATGATGCGTTTCTTGTTTGCCAAAGAAGAGAAAGGAAAAAAAAGAATGAGAAGAAATAAATAAGGAAGAAAAGAAAGAAAAAAATAAAACAGATGGTGGGCAAAGGGGTGGCATGTGGTAAAATGGGATTGCAATATGTACACATAAAAGGAAAAAAAAAAAATGAAATAGAAGATTTATTGAAAAAAAATTTAATTTATTTTAAATCAATCAAACTAATTTAAACCTTAAATTTGGTTCAATCATAACTTGACCAAATTAACTCTAAATCAATCTCAATTTGAACCAACATAAACTTTATCTCCGCACCTATCCGTTGGATTTAATTTGAACTTGATTCAATTTTAATTTAGTGCCCTCATTTCACATCCTAATGATTTAATTCATCTATTTATTATATATATATATATATATATATATATATATATATATATATATATATATATATATATATATATATATATATATATATTAAAATTCGCAATATTTCTTAATAAAAGTGGTACTAATAGATAGCTTAGATTGTATGCTTTCCAAATATGTCATCAACTACGTCACAGATGAGTTCTAACGAGAGATCCAACATCATGAGTGGTTCGAGCATTGCAGAAGTTTGATATAGAAAATTGAACCCTTATTGTATAGTGATGCAGGGGTAATCAACGGAGGTTACATGACTAAAAAGGTCAACAATCTTGCCAAAGTAGAAGGCAAAAGTCCAGGAAAGTTGTGCTCCTGACTCCAGACTCTCGGCTCCCGTCTCCCGACTCTCAACTCCCGACTCGGCTCTCGACTCTTAGGTCCTGATTCATATTTTGAACTCCCTCAGGTTAAACTGAAACTGCCCCAGCTATCAAGAATTAAAGTAACAAACCGTTATCGTGAGAAAGGCGGAAAACACAATTATTTACCTCGAAATAAATGAGTTGTAATAGTCATTTATTTCTAGGAATGTGGCAACGATCGCGAAAAACAATGGGGCACAAAGATAACATGGCGGAGAGTCTTGATCCTATAAAAGGTAGTCGACCCTCATAATCAAAGGTATGCGCACATCATTGCTAAAAACCCTAATACTGGTCATCTTCTTCACGCCATAACTTGAGCGTCGGAGTGACAATGCTGGGGAATTCCTTGATTGTCCCTCTAACCTCTCATCCTTCGTTTTCTCTCTTACATAAGTATCGACAAATCTCCTTACGGTCATCTAGTAGCCTGACGACTGACAGTCAAGTCAGCATTGATGTCAACTCATCAGTGACTCACCCATCATCTTTCTTGGACAGGATCAATTGGGATTGTCTATGGGAACACTAAGTTAAGACCTGAACTAGGAAGTTGAGATGGAAAACACTGGTGTGTTTAACGTCATCACTATGACATTCAGAAATCTAAGTTAAGTAGCCTTAATCTTCAAAATTGAAACTAAAACTATAGATGAAGCATTGTCTGAGTCTGACTGGGTAATTGCAATGCAAGAAGAGTTAGCTGAATTTAAAAGTACTAAGATTTGGGAATTAGTACCTCCACCTAAAAACAAATAAATAATAGATACAAAATGGATTCTTTGAAATAAATTAGATGATAAAGGTGAAATTACTAGAAATAAAGCATGTTTAGCTAAAGGGTTTAGTTAAGTCTAAGGACTAGATTACAATGAGATTTATGTCCTAGTAGCTAGATTTGAATCCATCAGAATATTGTTAACCTATGTAGCACATAAATGATTCAAACTATATCAAATGGATGTAAAATCTATATTTTTTTAAATGGGATAATTAAAGAAGAAGTCTACATAAGTCATCTACCAGGTTTTGAGCAATTAGAACATCTAAATCATGACTTCAAATTAAAAAGGCATTATATGGGTTAAAACAAGCTTTTGGAACTTGGTATGAAAGAGTATCTAGTTTTCTATGTTCAAAAGATTTTAAAGAAGATCAGATTGGCCAACATTGTTTATAAAAATTCTTGATTTAGACATATTCATAGTCTAAATATGTGTAGATGATATAGTATTTGGGTCAACTAATTTTAAATTTTTAAAATAATTTACAATCTTAATGGAAAATGAATTTAAAATGAGTCTAATAGGAGAATTAAATTTTTTCTTAGGGTTAAAAATAAAACAAACAAGAGAAGGAAACTATGTACACCAAACTAAATATACAAAAGAACTACTTAAGAAATTTAGAATAAAAATGTAAAAGAATGAAAAACTCTTATGGAAACAAACATAATATTAGATAATGATCAAAATGGTAAGTGATCTAAAGTATTATAGAAGTGTGATAAGTAGTTTATTATACTTAACTGCAACTAGACTTGATATATTATTTGCAGTAAGTATGTGAGCTATATACCAAAGTTATGCTAAAGAATCCCACTTAACACATGTTAAAATAATTTTTAGGTATCTAAAAGGAACAATTAATATAGGAATGTCGTATCCTATAACTACAAGTTTTGAGTTAATTGATTATTCTGACTCAGATTATGTCGGATGTAAACTAGATAGAAAGAGTACAAGTGGAGGTTGTCAATTACTAGGACCCTTACTAGTAAGCTGGTTTAGTAAAAAGCAACACTATGTTACACTATCAACCACTGAAGCAGAATACATAGCCATGGGAAAATGTATTGCCCTACTATTATGGATGTCACATACCTTAAAAAATTTTATGTTGACTATAAAAATATTAAAACATTCGTTGATAATATAAGTTCAATAAATCTTACTAAAATCTAGTACATCACTTTAGAACAAAACATATAAAAGTTAAACATTATTTTGTTAAGGATCATATTACAAAAGAAAATATTAAACTTAACTACATTGAATCTAAGTCAAATTTAGCAAATATATTTACCAAACCTTTACCTAAATTAGAATTCAGTAGTTTAAGACGACAATTAGGTATGTGCTTTATAGAATAGGAATTTATTTCTGTGTTATTTTTAACTAATAGTTTTCAAAAACTAATTTTTCTTTTATATCCATGTTCTACAAAACTTAGTTTTTTCAAAAATATCAAGATGGAATTAGCTTAGGTAATGTCATAGAAAGCATGGCCCGATAACTTTACGAAGTTATCATCTCACAAGCACACTAGGATCCCTTGTTTGTGTATTATGAAACATAGAATGATGTGAGATACTTAGGCTTTAGCCTAGATTTCATATGCTTTTATCAATACATCAATATAAATCCAGGCTTTAAACATATATTAATCAAGTTGAGTAATCTTACTTAGTCAAATCTAAACTAGAATCCAAATTCTCAACTTGACTAACTTTAGTGGAAAAGGCTAATATCTTATGGGAAACAGCCAAAAGCTAAAGTTAGATATTTCAAAATAAGAATTTTTTTTCTAGTTGTTTCACCCATGCATGCTTGGACTTTAGGATATTTTTGGGGAATATTAACATTGATTTTGGAAGTAAGTTATTTTCAAATTTTCAAACCTTATTTTCAAAAATTATTTTAAAAAACTATTTTCTTTAGCAATTTCAATTTTTTTAGAAATTTCAAAACTCAGATATTTTGACTTTTTCTTAATTCAAAACTTATTTTTGAAATTTTGGCAAACTTACTTTCGAAAACTATTTTTTCTTGAAAATTTCAATATCTATTCTTATAAAAAATTTCAATACTTAATTCAAAACTTATTTTCAAACTTTTTCAATTTTTTCTTAGAAAATTTTAAACTTGTCTTTGAAAACTATTTTTAGTAAATCTTATTTTCTCAGAAAATTTTCAAATCCTATTTTCAAATTTTCAATACTTAATTACTTATTTCAAAATTTAATATTATTTTTTAAATACCTATATCTTAGATATTTTTCTAAATTTAGTAGCAATTTCAGTGTTTTCAAACATTATCTTGGATAATTTTGTTTCAAAATCTCTTAATTTTCCTTAGAAATTTTAAACGTATCTTTGAAAATTATGTCTTAAAAAATTTTTAAAAACCATTTTTCAATATTATACTTAGATATTTTTCAAAGATATTATTGTTTAAAATTGATTTTCAAAATGAATTTTAAACTCTTATTTATACTTCTTTCAAAAATTGATGCTTGTGTTGTAACTCCAGTTTTTTATGTGTGTCAAAGGGAGAGAGGTTAAATTCAGGGGGAGTTTTATCTTGAAAGGAAGTTATTTTAAGTTAATTCATTATCATATTTTTAACTTAACTTTGAACCAGATTACCAAACATAATAAAAGAAGAGATTTTTGGTGTAGGGAGCACCATAATCAAACTTATGTTTTGATTTTGTCAAGGATTAAGTTAAGTCTTGTTATTATCTGATGAATTAATCAGTGTGCAGAATGCTTAACTCAGAAAGCCTTAGTAGGTCAGCTGGACTCGATTAGGAATGATAGTGGGGCGGGTTCAGGCCGGGTTTGACCAATCCCAGAACCCACCCCGTCAGAAAAATGGACCCGAATCCAAACTCGCCCCGACCCCGCTTAAAACCCGGCAAGTCCATAGCGGGTTGGATCTGTCAACCGCTAAGTTAAAAAAAATACAATTCAATAATAAATTATTATTATTATATATTTTATATTATATAATATAAATATAAAATATAAATATTATTATATATATACAAGGCAGGTTTGATGCGGGTTCATTGAAACTCGTAACCCACCTCAAACCCGCTTCTAAACATGGTTAATGAGTTTAGACTCACCTCGTAATCTGTTTGACTGAGTTTAAACCCGCCCTGAATAGGACGAGTTTAATACGGGGTCGGGTTTAAACACACCCCATTGCCATACCTAGACCCAATACTAAGCAAGGAAAGTCTTAGCAAATCGTGGAATCAGACAGGAAGTCCAGATAGGTCAATTGGACCTGACATCTAGTAGGTATACTTTATATGTCTGGAGGACACGATATCAAGTCAAGTGAAAGCCCTGGCAGTCGATATGATGCTGAGGAGTCAAGTCCAAATAGGTCTGAAGGACTCAATATTTGGCAAGTAAGTTAAGGTAAGCTACTGAAGGTAGTGTGGTAAAATCATGTTCCAGAAGGAACAAACTTAAAATCATGTTCCGGAAGGAACAAACTTTAGGCGCTGATCCAACTAAACAAATCAATGAAGAATTATAGGTTGAAATTAAGACAATTCTTACTGTTTTATTCATACATTAATATATCTGTCTAACTTTATTTTACATGAGCACTATTATTATTGAACATAAAATTGAGTTCTGAAATGGAAGAAGTCGCGAACTTGGTAAACAGGTGGATCGGTCGACTGATAATGGGGATCAGTAGACTGAACCCAAAATGGAAGTCACAGATGATCAGATCAAATCTTCGCTGGAATGGTAATTCAGGGGTTCGATCAACTGATAGACTTGATCAGTCGACCGAACAACAAAAATCATGGGATCAGCCTATTCGATCAACGCAAAGAAGGAAGGCACGGGTTCAGTCGACCGATAGAAGGAGCAATCGACCTAAAGGATCAGTCGACCGAACAGTTCTTCAGTCGATCGAACACTACCTAAAGAAACCATCGAGCACTGAGTCAAGAACAACTCTGTAATCTGATCTATTCTGCTCTTGTTGAGATTGTCTGTGCAAGCTTTGAGAACTCTGCTTCGAGAAGTTATCCAACAACTGTGCTATAATTCTACTTAATTATTGTTGGTAACTTTAATTTTGTCTTGCACTTATTCTTTGAAGATAGTAGGACTGTTACTATCATCATATCATACTTGTATGATCTTACTTCTTTGGAAGAACTAATATTAGTGTTGCCCAACAAAAGTGATCAACGATTGTGAGCTTTAGAGTAGGAGTCGATTGGGTTCCGAACCAAGTAAAAATAATTGAGTCTTTAGTTCTACTTTCTTTTTATTTCCACTGCAATTCTTACTCTGATTTGGTTTTACATTTATAATAAAGAATAGATTTTTAATGAATGAGATTGACCCCCCTCTCATCTATTATGATCCAACACATTCTGTACCGTTGGTCCTTTTCTCGTCCTCTCCTCAAATATCTTGGTCCTGATGACCCTAACTATGTCATGAGGGAAATCTAGAAAAGCATATGCGAGAACCACATCATATGGCGGACCCTTGCTCAAATGGCACTACTGGCTGGATACTTTTGGCCAACGTTATAAGCCAATACTGTTCGGTTCATTGCTTCCTACATCCATTGCCAAAAGTATCAAAATCTATTCCACCACCCGATCATACTCTTGAAATCTCTATAGTATCTTACCCTTTTGATCAGTGGATATGGACATTGTATACCCTTTCTTGATTGGACGCCAACAGAAGAAGTTTCTCCTGGTAGCCGTGGATTACTTTTCTAAGTGGGTTGAGGCAGCCCATTGGCTTGAATCACGGAAGGCGTTGTTCAAAAGTTTCTATGGCAGTACCTAGTCTGTCGATTTGGGATACCTCACAAGCTCATTTTCGACAACGTGCAGCAATTTCAGGATCGTCAACTGAAGGAGAGGTTTAAAGGGATGGGCATTCAGCAAACTTTTACCTCAGTGGCTTACTCACAAAGTAATGGGCAAATAGAAATGATCAATTGAGAGATAGTGCAAGGACTCAAAATTAAATTAGACCACGTTGGAGGTAGCTAGATCAATGAATTATCAAACATTCTTTGTACTTATCGGACTACTCCTCGGGAAAGCATAGGAATGACCCCTTTTCACATGCTCAACGGTAGAAAAGCGGTTGTCCTAATAGAAGCAGTGAGGAATCTACCCGAAAAATCTCCTATAGACTAGAAAATACGGATCTTTACCTCCTAGAACTCGACTTGATCATCGAGACGAGAGAGAAAGCGGCTTCATGGCTTATGTCCTATCGACAAAGGATGCACCAGAATTACAACAAACGAGTTATCCCTCACTCTTTTCAAATTGGAGATTTAGTATAGAAGAAAATCAAGCTAGTAGGTGACGTCAACAAGCTAGATCCACAATAAGGAGAACTGTTTCGCATGATTTGCAAGTTAGGCTCGGGATCATATTACTTTAAGGTCTCGAGTGGAAAATAGGTTGATCCCCCGTGGAGTGTCAACCACCTGAAATCCTACTGTGCCTGAAGAACTTCACTAGTATCTTATTGGATATCTCCTTTTTTAGTCTCCTTCTTGCAAAAGTCCTGTATTATTTCCTTTCTTCCATGCAAATAAAAAATTTTCTAACAGATTAAAAGTGTGTTCTTTTTAGGGCCTAGACTCCCTGACACAGACATAGCCAGATCGAAATCCATGTGGCTATGATATCAACTTCCTTCACGCAGGAAACATATATCAATTCGCTCGTGCCCTTTTCAGGATCCAAACTCCCCAACTTAGACATAATTGGGTCAAGATTCATGTGGTTGTGATATCAACTTCCTCTACATGAGGAACATATGTTATATCATCCGTGTTATTTTTAGGGTCCAAACTCCCCAACTCAAACATAGTCGGGTCGAGATACGTGTGGCTACAATATCAACTTCCTCCATGCGAGGAACATATATTGTATCACTCGTGTCCTTTTTATAGCCCAAAATCTCTGATTTAGACATAGTCAGGTCAAGATTCGTGTGACTACAATATCAACTTCCTTCACTCGAGAAACATATATCGTATCACCCGTGTCTTTTTCAGGGCCCAAACTCTCCAACTAGGACATAGTCGGGTCGAGATCTGTGTGGCTGCGATATCAACTTTCTTCACGTGTGGAACATATATCGTATTGTCTATGTCCTTTTTAGGGCCCAAACTCTCGGACTTGGACAAAGTCGAGTCGAGATCTGTGTGGTTGTGATATCAACTTACTCCACGCGAGGAACATATGTCGTATCATTCGTGTCATTTTCATGGCTCAAACTCTTTGACTCAAACATAGTAGGGTTGAGATTCGTGTGGCTGCGATATCAACTTTCTTCGTGTGAGAAACATATATCAAATCGTCCGTATCCTTTTTATGGCTCAAACTCTCTGACTCGAACATAATTGGGTTGAGATCCGTGTAACTACGATATCAACTTCCCCCACATGAGGAACATATATCGTATCACCCATATTCTTTTTAGAGTCCAAACTTCCCAACTCAGACATAGTTGAGTCGAGATCCATGTGGTTACGATATCCATTTACTCCGTGAGAGGAACGTATGTCGTATCACCCGTGTCCTTTTCAATGCTTAAATTCTCTGGCTCGAACATAGTTGGATCGAGATTCGTGTTGCTGTGATATCAACTTCCTTCGCACGAAGAACATATATCATATCGCCCGTATCCTTTTCAGGGCCTAAAATCCCCAACTCGAGCATAGTCGGGTTGTGATTCGTGTGGCTGCGATATCAACTTCTTCCACGCGAGAAACATATATTGTTTCACCCATGTCCTTTTCAATTTGCAAGGCCCAAACTCCCCGACTCTGATATAGTTGAGTCGAGATTTATACGGCTACGTTATCAACTTCCTCCATGCAAGGAATATATGTCGTATCACACAAGTCCTTTTAAAGCTCAAACTCTCTAACTTGGATATAGTCGAGTTGAGATCTGTATGATTGTGATATCAAATTCCTCCACACAAGGAATATATATCATATCGTTCATGTCCTTTTTAGGGTCCAAACTCCTCAACTCGGACATAGTTGGGTCAAGATTCGTGTGGCTACAATATCAACTTCCTCCGCCTGAGGAACATATGTTATATCATCCGTCTCCTTTTCAAGGCTCAAACTCTTCAATTAAGACATAGTCAGGTCGAAATCCTTGTAAATGCGATATTAACTTCCTCCGTGTGAGAAACATATATCATATCACCCGTGCCCTTTTCATGGATTAAACTCCTCAACTTGGACATAATCGGGATCGAGATCCTTCTAGCTGCGATATCAACCTCCTTGACACAAGGAGGAGTATACATCATATGGCTTGCCCTTTCCTAAGTCGATAGGGACAGGGTCAAGGTCGAAGTTGTAGCTAAATTCTTTAAAAAATCTATAATGCTAGTTGAGAAGAAGAATCAAGAAACCAAAAAGTTTCATTAATGGTTAATTATAAAGGTGGATCAGTCTAGAATAGGAAAAGGAAAAAAAATCAAGTAAAATTTGTCACGTCTTCTTTAGTTATACTATCTGAGATCTTTGATAACTTAATGTTTAGAAGAAGCTTATCGGTGGACAAATGGCCAGACTACAACAATTGCTTCAGGGCACCATCCATGTCATACCGTACCATTTGTACTAAATGAGTGTCGGCTATACCATAAAATTCCTCAAATTTATGGAATTCCTTCTTTTTAATGGACCAGCGCTCATCTTATTAAACATGGTACTCTTAGAGCTCGGTCGTCACACCTTTCAGTTGATCCCTTTGGGTCTCGAGAGCTGCTTGTAGTTCGACCTTGGAAACTTTTAGTGCTTCAATTCTTACATGGTTGGTCTTAGCTTCGGAGTGGATAGTCGCAAGCCCATCAATTCGGGCCTTAGCCAACACTTGGGCCGATTCCATTTCTTGATGCACAAACTCCAATGTTGCTTGAAGCTCATTCTTGACTCCTATGAGAGTAGCCTTCGCCTCATGGCTAGCGGATTCTAACTCATGCAACTGATTTTTTGTTAGAACTTGGCTGCACTTAGCCTCCTCCTGAGTGGCCTTTAACTCTACCTCCTGAACATTAAGGCTCTTTTAGCAAACCTCTAGTTCATCCTTGGTGGCTTTAACCTCCGTTGTAGTCGCCCCCAGTTTGGTCTCTTCTTCTACCGTCGTGGCTTTCAACTTCTTTATCTCCTTCCAATTATTTTTTCCTCCTTGACTTGAGCTTCGACGGAGTCAATTTGTATTGACAATTGACTCACCTCATATTAGCCTAAATGTTATCCGCCTTTCCACTAGCCATGACTTCTCTTAGTCGACGGATTTTAGATAATGCTGTGGTTGGGTCCTCCTCCAATCCCTTCAGTCAGACGACCCTCCTTTGCGATAAGGAAGCTTCTATTCTGGATGCAGCCAGTTGAGCCTCCAGTTCCACCACACGTTCCTATATCTCTTGATGACCTTGCCATAATTCAAGGAATCACTGACTAAAAATAACCATCCGGGACATGTGGTCAGCCCCAATTAGCAGGAGATCATCGCCAGATTCTTAAAGGAAAGGTTCATTGTTGCCAGTTCACCATCTGCCCACCTCTGAGCCATAGGGCTAGCAAAAGTCAATTTCAATTGGACATCTTCTAGGGCTTCTTGTCCCAGAGAGGTTTCGATGCTAGTCGGGGCTGCACCTTCACTCATGATGATAAGAGAGCACTCAACAGGTGTATCATTTAGGCGAATAAGAGGAACTAGGTCTAAGGGAGGGCACGATGAACTAGTCCCTGGATCTCTTGGCCAACAGGAGGAAGTTAGGGTTGTCGTCTCAATAGGGATAGAACATAGTGGATGTGATGGGCAGACCCCACTAGAATTGGCAGTGGGGAAGGGCCGCTAGGGAATCTAAGTCTCACTCAAGAATTCTGTGAATGAGGAGAGAGGGGATCTCGAGAGGACATGTGATCAGTTCTAGGTGAGCGATGCCTTTCCCTAGTTATCCATAAAGGGGTCCTGGATTCCACTAAAAACACTGGTTCAATGTCTATTGGGGATGGAGTCATCTCTACCAAGACTAGCGTTAACATCAATACATCCCCTTCTAAAGGTACTGGTTCAATGTCTGCTGGGACTTAAGGAGTTGCCTCTATCAAAACTGGCATTGAGGCTGGTGCAACTTTTTCAGGGACTTCTGTTCCAGTTAAGTCGATAATTTCAGCGCCACGAGCTTCCAACTCGGCATTGATCCACCTAATCACCTTGCCCAAAGCAGCTTTCAACATGGTGAAAGCTGTAAAAAGATGTATTTTCAGTTAGAAAGTAAAGTTCGAAGAAGAGAAAAGGGTTTACCGAAATAAGTTGAAGGGGTGTTGGAATAGAGCTCAACCCGAACATATGAAGCATCCCCTCCTCGAGCAAAGAAGTGTTGTCAAACTTTAAGTCTTACAGTTGCTCGGGTGAATGGAAATAACCTCTTACCAAGTGATTGTCCTTTACGGAGAGGGATGTCAGCAAGTCATGTTGCCATCAGGTTGGCCAAGACACTAGAACTGGAGGCCCAATGAAGAAAAATTGGGATATCCACCCCTTATTGGATGATGGGAGGCTTTTAATTTGACCATGACTTATCCAGGAGGAGAAAAAGAATATTTCATCCTCCATCTTCTTAGGTAAAAAGAAGAAATGGAAATGATGAGTAGTCACAAGAATTTGATACAGGCAAACAAGTTAACTATTCTAGTTAAGATACGAAATGAATTGGCCCAAACTGGGACAAAAGAATGTGAAAGTATTGAGACACCTCGATGAAGAAAGGAGGAATAGGAAAGTGCAGCCCACTTATCAAATGACTTCGAAAGTAGGTTATACACCTTAGAAGGGAATGATCGGGATGGTCATTACCATTAGAGAGTATTAGGACATGGTTGGCTGGAATACTATAGGTGGCTTTTATTCGAACTAACGAAGCATTACTAAAACTAGATTCTGCATATTGATAACAAAGAGTAGACAAAAACCCCGTAGCCATCACAAGACCAATAATAAAATACAGTCGCTGGCAAGGAGAGGGGATTTCAAAGATGAGCTGGGGAACATTCAACAATAGGGAGACGAGGGACTTCCTCAAGGATGGAAACACAAAGAACTTGAAGCGAAGATGAAGAAGATTGGTGTACACGCGAACAAGGGTTGCACAAAATGAAAACAACCTTTGCAATCTTATTTATATAGTTGGGTGTCTGATTAGGACCCTTGAATCTGAATCATTTTTTAAAGCAAGAGAGATCACCAACCGCTCGATCAAACCCAGATTACGGCAATTCCTAATAATCATTACATTGAGATAAGCGATCAACTTTCCCTACCAAAGGTCATTTCACATTAATGTGATATAACCTCGGAGACAAAGGCGTCTTTAGGGCTCAAAAGTAGAGATTAATAAAGCATGCCCCACATTTAAGAGATGTGGCCACAATTAAGACACAAATCTTAGTAAAAATTACGCTTGGGATTTGTTCTCTACCATGTGTTCAGAGAATCAGGATAAAGAAGGATTCCCTGCCATATCACACCAGTCTAGTTAATCAGTATTTCACCTCCTTCGACTAGACTTAAGGGAGAGATTAGTGTTGGTGCAATCAGTCTCAAGAGTTTTGATATTTGACAATATACCTAAGTCTGGTCAGTTTGACTAAGGGTTTATCCAAACAAGACTTAATGTTTGGAAGTGAGAAGCCTAGTCAACACTAAATGACTAGCAAAAGTCCTAACTTAGTTAAGTAAGGGTAAGTCCTAGTGAGTGAAGCTAGGTAGTGAAAATCCTAGGGGGAGGTAACTTTAGGTGGTGGAAGTTATAGTGAGTGAAGCTAGGTGGTGAAAATCCTAGGAAAGGTAACCTTAGGTGGTGGAAGTCCTAGTGAGTGAAGCTAAGCAGTGAAAATCCTAGGGGGAGGTAACCCTAAGTAATGGTAAAGTCTTGGATGTAGTCCAAACATGAAGCTTAGTAGGTCGGGTAGACTTATAGGAATGCGGCTTGATCCTAAGGGATTAACCCTTAGGTGGTAGACTTGGAGGAGAGACCTCTAAGCAAAAGGTAAGCCTAGCAGATCGGGTAGACTTACAGGAGTGCGGATTGATCTTAAGGGATTAGCCCTTAGGTGGTAGACTTGGAGGAGGGACCTCTAAACAAAAGGTAAGTCTAGTAGGTCAAGTAGACTTACAGGATTAAGGCTAAGGTTGCATGTTTGTGTATGTTTAGTTGTTTTGTAAGAACCTACAGCTAAAAGCAAAACAGAGAAAAGACAAATACAAATGGGTGAACTGGACTTGACTTGGGTCGAACCAGGCCCAAATCGGTTCAATAGACCGAACTAGCAGTTTGGTAGACCTATTGGGCTTGGTCCAAATTACTGAGTTGTGAAATGTTGATATAGAAGATGATGTGGTAAAAGATCCGGTTGATCCTTATGATTTAGATAAGGATAAGGATAAGGCAGATGAAGTGGATAGAGATAAGACTTGATCCATAGGTGATTAGAAGTTATATCTTATCGTCGTCTCAAGGGTTTATCTCAATTAGTATAAAACTATTTTATTTTTAAATTTATATATTTTATCTGTTAATACTCTGTATTTTTTTCTATAGGTGATTAGAAGTTATATCTTATTGTCGTCTCAGGGGTTTATGCACTCTCTTATTTTTAGGAATTATGATAAGTTTTTTTTTCATATTATTCAATATGCATCATATTTGTATTTACTTTATTATATTTTTGAATTTTCAGAATATGTTTCGACGGGGTGGTCGCAGACAGAGATCTCAAGTTACAACACCTACAGACACTGTTGCTACACCCCCATCTGATCAGGCAGCACTGTCGCATACACCTATGCCAATACCATCACATACACCTATGTCAGTACCATCACATATAGCTATGCCAGTACCTTCCTCCAAGATCGCCTTCTCCTTTGGCAGTGCCTTCTCCTTCCACAGTACCTTCACCGATTGAGTCGCCAGTACCCTCTTTCGTTCCTTCTCGATACTCAGTTGATGAGAGGTCAGACACTCAAGAGTCTATATCCCCTTGTGGAGATTCATAAGTAGAATCAAATTATTTCATTTTTTAATTATTTTAATTATTTAATATTTTTGTAATTTATAATAGATTTGATAATTATGTCTGTGTTATTCATGAGATTAATAGAATCATGAATAATCATTAGAGAGGAGACTCGATGAGTTATACAAGCACTCTAGCACCGACAAGAGAGCTATGGTGGAGTGAATTTAAGGTATATCTCAATCATTTCATATCTTAAATAAAAGTGAATATCTAAATATTTATTTTTCTTCCATTACAGTAATCATTCAATTGGGACATGATTGATGAGATGGAAATAAAGAGGATTTTCATGAAAAAATGTGACAATCACATTCGCCATGTACTTAATCATGCAAAGTTGAGAGGGGAAAACCACCATTCATCACTGAGGAAAATTGGAAAAGGACTTCAAATTTTTGGGAAAATAAGGAGTTGAAAAAAAAAGTCACCAGAATAAAATAAATCAATCTTTTAATTCTGGAGATATGTCTGCGACATATGCGGGAGGTTCTATCAATGTGGATAAGCATAGAGGCAGATTGGTAATTTTTTAACTCTCCTAATATTTTCTTAATCTAGTTTACACTATTTAATTATTTCTAATTATCCTTTTTAGACCAAAGAATTGGGAAAGGAGCCTAATTTTATAGATACTTTCACCCGCACATTTTAAAAAAAAGATAAGACTTGGAGCGGAGACAGAGCTAAAGCACTTAAGGTTTGAATAAACTTTGGATCTTAATTTATAACTTAGATTCTATTATTAATGTACCTGCTCTAACTTTATACTCTTGCGATCCTAAAATTTTATTATTGTAAATTTGTTTTATTTTTTTTATTACAATACAGGAAAAATATGTTGAGCTAGAGGCGACATAGAGATGTTCAGATTCTGCTAGTGCTGATATTGAGGGATTTGAGTCGTCTATTAGTACTAATTTTAATTTATGGCTACAAGAGGGTGGGGGGCCAAAAGGGGGAGGAAAGATATTCGGAATGGGTTCTTTGAGCAAAACTCATAAAGTTGGTCGTATATCTTCTTCCTCCTCCTCACATACCCAACAGATGCATAACTTGACTGAAGAGATTTTTAGTTAAAGGGCATTATAAAGGAAAGGGATGAAGAAATGAGAGAAATATACCGACAACAAGACTTTATTATGCGGCATCTTTAGTTAAGTTATGTTCTAAGTCAAATTCCTCCCTGTGACGATGATGATGGTGATGGTGGTGGTGGTGATTCTTCGTAAATTTATGGTAAATTTTATGTTTGGATTTTTTTTTCATGTTATGTTATAGTTGATTCTATATTTTTATTTCACCTTGATACATTGCATCTTATGTCATATTTGGTATATTTTTACAAGTACATCATCTGTCATAACTGTACAAAAAAACATATCCAAAACAATATTATAAGGTTGACATTGATAAGTATTACAACAATCTATAAAAAATATGAAACAAAAGATTAACTAGAAACATGAGTCTTGAACAAAGGATATGAATTGCAAACAACTTTAATTTCACCTTGATACTTTGCATTTTATGTCATGATGATACTTTGCATGTTATGACAAACAATCTTAGTAACAAATTTTATTCATGTATGTAAATGTTAGATATAGATATCATTAATATGTTTGATACATTTTTTTAGTTATAAATGTTACTTATTGTTTGTTTGTAATTTAACATAAGAAAAGAAGCACGGAAGGCGACCGAAGCTCTTGAGACATGACGATATGTATTTTCATTGAAGCTCGTAGGCCTCCGCTGAGGAAAACTCGGAAGAGCACTGGGTGTACCATTCATTGGGGGTCGACATTGTTAACAGAATGAAGTAGGAAGAACATGAACAGCTAGCAGAGAGCGAAGAACAAAAGATACACGAACCAGAGAAAGAAGAAGAACTGTTAGGGATTTTTTTTTCTCTCTTTTCCTTTTAAAAGCCTTGGTAGGGCATCAAAAAAAGGTGTTTTAAGTAGAAACGTTGTATTGAGATGATAAGAAAAGCGAGACTGAAGAGGAGCTGTTGGATGGAATAGTGAGGCGGCAAATACAGTAAAATAGGTACACACCAAACATCATAAGTAGGTGTGTCACCAGTAAGAAAATAATATGGGTAACCGATACGAAAGGTTGTATTCCCGAGATACTAAAATCGTTATCAAAGTTAAGCGTAAAAAATTTAGGGAGCCTGAAAGAGATTTCTTGTATTACAAATTCGGTCAGTTAGTATTAGTCGATCAAAATTCAGGGTTAGTTTGTACATAAACTCGATCGGTCACTAAAGGTCGGCCGAGTATTAAGGTTGAAATTGAGCACGAGTATAAACTCGATCGGTCACCAAAGACCGACCAAGTGTTAAGTACAGAGAAAACTAAAACATAAACTTAAACTCGATCAGTCACTAAAGGCTGGCTGAGTATTAAGGATTAAATTGAGCATAAAACTCGATCGGTCGCTAAAGACCAGCCAAATATTAAATTTTAATTCAAACATAAAAGTAAACTCGATCGATCACTAAAGGTCGGTCGAGCATTAAGGATGAAGCTTAACCGATTATCAAAGGTCGGTCAAATGTTAAGTGTAAACGAAATCGAACATAAAACTGAACCTACCCGATCGAAAGGAGTCAAATGAAAATGATTATCAAAGAAACAGAAACAAAGGGTGATAACAATTAGAATATCCTAAGAGATAAGAAATTGTTCTTCAATACAAAAACATCCTGATTTACAATTAAAATAACTTGGGAAATAAGTAGGGAGGTATTTCAGTAAGTAGTTCCCGACGATCCAAAAATTGGGTGGGGGGGGGGGGTTAGAAACCAAGTGGTCTTGCTTCTTCAATTGTTTTGCACCCCCCTCCCCTCAACTCCCTTGGTGAAGGCTTTGGCAATGGAGCCAACGATAAGAGCATTAAATTCAGGAGATTCTAGCATTACCCTTTTTCTCCATTCGAATCTATCATCTTTACCCGCCATGTACTCTGCCAAAGCATCTTGAGAAATTTTCAACTCAGACTCTTTAGAAGAAAGCTCTACTTTAATTGTAGTTAAGAATGAATTTAGGGAAGTTAATTCGAAATTCTTAGATTCCAGAGCAGCATCCTTAGTGGCTAATTCAAGAGCGTGAGTATCCTTCAATGCCTTTAGCTGAGATAACAACTGAGCATTCTCAGTAGCATATGTATCCACTTTGGATGTCAGTTCATTGCGAAGAAGGGTCTCTGACTTAGCTTGAGATTCAAAATATTTTCAGAGACTTTCCATTTTCGAGTTCTGCCTCAAGAAGCTTACGAGTTTCTTGTAATTGGCAGGATAACTCTTCAGAGGCTTGAGAGGAGGATGCTCCAGAAGCTTGTTGTTTTAGCTTGGCAACTTCTTGAGTTAGATCATATAGGTGTCGAGCTATATTAATACTAATAATCCACCACTGTCAAGGAGTTATAGTTAGAACACATTAATGAAAAAACAGAAAAGCAAAGGGCATATTACCTTAGTTTCCTCAAAATAAAACTTGTCAGCCCAATCAACAGAAGTAAGCTTCTCAAGTTCTTTACAAGCTTCTGACCAGGCTGTAGTTACATAACCTCCCAATAATATGGGGAGGGTAGGAGAAGATGTGGAGGAGGATGATAAAGATCTATGAAGTGAAGGAGGAGAGAAAAGGAGAATAGAAGAACCCTGAGTTCCTGAGGTTGGTACAGAAATTGATTCTGAAAAATTCATCATAAAATCAGGGTTAGAACTAGTATTGAAAGAGGGGAAGTTTTCGGTAATTGAGAAGGGAAAGAAACAAGTATAGGATACAAAGAGGAGAGGGTAGGCTCCGGAGAAGAAGAAGGAATATCCCCTGCGAGTATTGTAGGTCCCTTTGGAGGTCGACAAGAGGGGAGGGATGAATTGCCCTGAAAAATAAACCACCCTTTCTCGGATTTTTAACTAGATAACAAAACTTGTAATAAAAAATATCAGAGACTAATTAAAAGCAGACACAAAAGAGTTACTTGGTTTGCAATCAGGGGATTGCTAATCCAAGGAAAGTATAGCTCAATATATGACGATCTCCTCTGGGTGGAGTAGCCTCTTTACAGCGTTAACAGCATAAAAGAATAGAAGAGCACAGAGAAAATGGATTACAAGTTGAATAATTAAGTTGTGCAGATTAGTGCTATATTTATAGCATTGTTTGGGGCGCCCTGAAGGGTCCGGGCTCCCTGGGGGGATAAAACTTTATCCCCCAATGTTCAGATCGAGTTTGACTTGATATGGTCAAAATCTTCATTCCGGACGCCCGGAAGGGTTCCGGGCGCCTCAGGCTGTTCCGGGCACCCGGAAGGGTTCCGGGCGCCCGGAATGGTTCCGGGTGCCCGGAGCCCTAAAGTCAACAGAAGTTGACTTTCTTCGTCCGGGACCGCTGCTCTGGTTCTGCTCGTCTCATTCCGGGTCTTTCGCTCCGGCTCCACTACTTGGGTGATCTCGGCCATCCCGAATAGGGCTCACCCGAACCCAAGTTCTGGCCTTCTCCTCGAGCAGCCTTATTTCCCGATTTCTCGTCTCTCAAACATCGCGTACGTTCTTCTCGTCCACCGGTGTACTCCTCCACGGTCACCTCGTCCCTCGGACGCACCGAGCTCGTCAGCTCTCTCCCCGTGTCGTCCTTCTCGCTAGCCGCGTCTTTTCGCTCGACTTCCTGTGTTCCTAAGCTCCTGCACACTTAGACACAAGGGTTTAGACAAAACAGGACCTAACTTAACTTGTTTGATCACATCAAAACACCTTGGGGTTCCAACAGGTATCTCCTCAATGGTAGAGATAGCTCATTTTTTAGGTCGGGGTGCTAATGTTAATCGACGTCCGGGGTGTTTTCTTGTAAGAGTAGCCTCGGGTCCTTGTTCTTGTATTTCTGAAGGGGTACTTCTGGAGGTATGATGGTAGATGTTTCCCCAATAGTAGTTGGAGGGCTAAGAGCGAGCGTTGGTTGGGTTGAAGGCTCAGGTAGAGGAGCATTAGATGCTTGAGCTGCGGCATTAAGTTCTGCTCTAAGCTCTCACTCCTTAGCTAACACTTCTTCCTCCTCTAGGCTGATTGCATCGTCAACCAAAGATCTGAATAGAGTATCCACTACAATAAACAAAAAAGTATTTTAATCAGTAAAGGAAGGATAGCTAAGAATTTTGAAACTTACCAAAGGAGTATTGTAGGCTCTTTTGAAAAGGCCTCAAGCCAAAAAGATATAAGAGATCATCGCGTATCCATTAATGAATATGAAAATGATGACCTAGTAATTTACTAGAGTAGTCAGAAAAGACAGGTTGTTGATGAAGCTCCCTTACATCAGGGAGAGGAGGAAAGGAAGATTGCCATTTAGTGGACCACGTGATAGGGCCGGGAAATTTGACAAAGAAAAAGCATGATTTCCAATCCTTGATGGATGAAGACATTTCTTCAAAGAATACCATCTTCGGGCAAGACTAGAAAATAAATACTCCCGGTTCCGATTTTTTAAGATAGGAAAACATGAAAAAAAAATTAAGAAGTAGGAGGTATACTGAAGAGACGGAATACCATATACAACCCACATAGATATATGAAGGCGTTGGGGCAAATTGTTGAAGAGGAATACCAAAATATTGACTTATATCTATCAAGAATGTAGGGATGGGAAAGCATAAGCCTGCGGTTAGTTGATCTTTAAAAAAGATAACACAATCGTCAGGAGGAAGACAAGGATGAGCGTCAAGTTACGGAACCCTAATATGGTATTCTTTAAGGATTTCATACAGAGAGCGGATGGAAGTTCGGTCGGTAGTGGTGAAAGAAGAACAAATTTGAGCATACCAAGGGAGTAAAGATTCTTTAGCTATGTTAAAAAACTGAAACACTTAAAGAGCAAACGATTTACTAAATCCTAAAGGAGAAAAGGTCACAGAAGGAAAACAGGGAAGACAAAGAAGCACAAGTTGTTGAAAGAGGTCAGAGAAGAAAATCGCCAAGGAGTAACTGGAAGAAGATGAAGGGTAAAAGGTTAAAAAAAAGTTTAGGGTTTTTGGGCAATATAAGAATTGTCGTCGAAATAAAACAATTCGATAAAAGAGAGTCGTTGATCTACCAAGAAGAATGTATGATAAGACACGAATGAAAAACGTACCGAGGGTTACTTAGAAAAAGGAGGAAAAAGGATACGTGGCGTTCGCCCAAGAAGAGACATTTATGATGGACAGAACAGATCGAATCATACATTGAGCCGCCATATCTTCGAACATTCTCTTTCTATTGAAGGACCAATTACCAATGAAACAACTTTGAAAAATCACGCGAATTTTAAAATGTAGATGAATAAACAAAATTTGTAAACAGTGAAGAGGCCCTGACCAAGTGTAATCTCGACCGACCGTGCGTACAGAAGAGAACCTTGAAGATTAGTCGAACTCATATTTGTTCGGACATATACATGGGACCCTCCATTCGGTCAGTCCTCACATAATCGATCATATACTTCTTTAAAAGAAGGACCAAGTGTAATCCTTAGTTGTCCTTCTACTTTGACTCAAGCTAGCCCATCATTCTTCTTAGCTACTAAGGTGTGTGCAGGGAAAATGCATCTATGAATAGGGAAGGATTGGTATAGTAAGGGGAGGAACCGAGTAAAAACTCAAAGTTGATTAAGGACAGGTGAACTAAATATCTATGAATCAAGCTTAGATAAGGCAAGAAAACTTAGCAATATAAATAGCATAATCAAACATAAATACAGTCATAACTCTTAGACTTTTGAAAAATCTCCTATAGATAGATACAGCAGAGAAATAATCTTCTACTTGTCTCGCTCCCTAGAGTTACCAGATTGTTCTTCCCATCCCAGGTATAGGCGTGTAGTAGAATGATAGCCTGGACAAAGGGGAGAAGTTTGTCCTGTCTTCTTGCACTTGTGTGATTCACCCTCTAGGGCATGTGGCTGAGAAGCCATTGTTGGTGCAATCTTATGTCAAGGTTGACCTGGTTGACCTGACTCGAGTTGACCTGACTCGAGTTGTGTTTTGATGTTTGACGATGTTTGACGAGAAGAGAGTTGTATTCTTGATGTTTGACAAGAATAGGTGTTTGGGAGATTGTAGGTGCAACCTTAGGTCAAAGTTGACCTGGTTGACCGTGATTCGGGAAAAGTCCAAGCAGGGAGCTTGGCACGCGAAAAGTCCAAGTACGGAGACTTGGCACGGGAAAAGTCAAGGTTGACCTGGAAGACCAAGCAGGGAGCTTGGCACGAGGAAAGTCCTAGGGATGTTAGGCGGTGTGGAAAGTCCCGTGAGTGAAGCGGTGGGAAAGTCCTAAGCGGGATGCTAGGCGGTGTGGAAAGTCCAGTGAGTGAAGCAGGCGGTGGGAAAGTCCTAACTGGCGTTAGGCGGTTGGAAAGTCCCGTGAGTGAAGCCAAGGAGGAAAAGTCCTAACTGGGATGTTAGGCGGTGTGGAAATCTCGTGAGTGAAGCGGTGAAAGTCCGTGAGTGAAGCCGAGGCAGGGAAAACTCGATGGATCGGGATGATCGGACATCCGTGTTGAGGAAAGTCTAAGTAGGTCAAAGGTTGACGGACACTTGGCGGAGAATTCTAGCAGTCAATGGGTGACCAGATGCTAGGAATGAAGTATCAACAAGTCAAGATTGACCGGATGTTGGTTTGGACTTGGTTTGGCGAAAACCATGAACTAGATCGATCCGTGATCGATCCGATACTCGAATATTCGACGGTGACCGATCGAATACATCGATAGCCTCATCAGTGATAACGATCGGTGACCGATCGGAGTCGATCGGCCGAACAGAGCGGGCGCAAGAGGCTGATCGGTGCCGGGACCGATCAGGGGGCTCTTCGTGCCCTGATCGGTCACTGGACCGATCAGGCGTCGGACCGAGAGATTCCTGATCGGTCCATGGACCGATCAGGGACAAGCGAGGCTTCTTCGATCGTGCGGGCCGATCAGATGTTACTGATCGGTCCACGGACCGTCAGGTTCTAGCCAGACGCAAGCGGCTAGTTTCTTCACTGCTTTCTTCTTGCGGTATAAGGAGACGAGGCATCTTCGTGAGAACTCTTTCTTTTCCTTTTAGAACTTATTTTAGTTTGAGCTTCGACTGAGCTTTGTTGAGCTCACTTCCGAAGCCCCGCGTGAGCTTCTTTCGGCTGAGCTGCTTGTTGGCATTCGTCCGTGAAGTTGTTGCTTCCAGGAGTTCAGTCGACGACAAGAAGGCAAGCTTGTATTGTTACATTCATTGTATTTACTTCTTGTATTCCTTGTATTCTATCTTGCTGTTGCGAGTTATTATGGCGAGGTTTCTCCACCCACAAGGAGTATCTATTAGCCGGTTTTCCGGGGGCTCATCCACCGACGGATTGACTGGACTCGTCCACCTTACGGACACGCCGAGGAGTAGGAGCCCTAATCTCCGAACCTCGTTACATCCTTGTGTTAAGGTTTGGTTTTCTTCTCTTTCGTTTCTTTGTGTTTTCCGCTGTGCTAACTCGATTTGTAGAAAGAAAGCGAATTTGGGGTCGGCTATTCACACCCCCCTCTCTAGCCGAGTACGAAAGATCCCAACAAGTGGTATCAGAGCGAGGTCGCTCTTCGCCGGATTAACATCCGAGGGAGCACAAGCTAGAGATGGATCAACTCGGAGAAGACATCACGATTCCACCCTTCTACGATCGCGACGACTTCGCGTTTTGGAAGGTAACAATGAGATATTTTCTTATGACTAACCTTGAGAATTGGAGTTGTGTTCAATTAGGTTTTACTCCTTCATTGGATAAAGAAGGAGAACTTTTGGAGAAAAAGAAGTGGACAAAGGAGCAAGTCCACCAATCAACCGTCAACGATGAGGTATTGAAAATTTTTTAATTTTCTTTACCTAATGATGTTTTGTGTAGGATAGGTGGATACAACAATGCCAAGGAGTTGTGGAACAACTTGGCTAAGTTCCATGAGGAGAACTCCACTTCAAGCCATGAAGAGAAGTCAAGTGAGTCAAGTCGCTCACATCATGGAGGCATGGATTTAGAGGTTGAGGGTCACTCAACATCTAAGGATGAAGAGGAGGAGAGTTCTTCTTCAAGTTTGGAGCAAGAAGAAGAAACTTCTACCTCCGGAAGGGATGAAGGAGAGAGCGTTCAACCATCCTCAACCCTAGGTAACTCAAGCAATTTAATTTCTTGTAAATTACGTATAATGTGCTTTGAGTGTAGGGAGTATGGACATTACAAGAGTAAGTGTCCAAGGAGGGTTAGGAAGACTCCACCGGCGCCAAAGGTCAAGGAAGTCGGAGTCCCAACACGCAAGGGCAAGGAGCACGTGGTGTGCTTCCAATGCAAGCGAAGGGGACATTATCGGAGTCAATGTCCGAGGGGGAGGCAACCTCACAAGGACAAGAAGACGAGCACATCGATAGGGGGAGCTAAGGCAAACCCTAAGGTAACCTTTAAGGCTCATTATTGCAATACTAGTAAGATGCATGCTAGTAGTTTGATTGCAATTGACAATAATAATAAGCATGATAATTATAAAAATCGATACACATGCTTAGGTGCCAAACATGTGAGCCTAGATAAGGATAACACTAGGAAAGTCAACCCTAGGATCAACTCATCTAAGGTTAAGGATAACCTAGGTAGAAATCCCAAATCATCTAGACATATGCCTAGGAATACCTCAAAGAAAAATGATAAATTAAAGTTTGAGGTATTAGAGAAGGAGAATCAAGTCTTGAGGTCAAGACTTGATACTTTGGAAAAGGCTCTTAAGAACTTGGAGAAGTCATCTCTAGGGTTTAAGGGTCAAAAACCAATATCCAAGGACAAGAAAGGTTTGGGTCACAAACCTAAGTCCCAAGTGGTCAAGCCCACTTATCATAATGTTCCATTCGATTATGGAACAAAATCTAGGGCTAGGAAGACCATCACCAAGGTCACAAGGGGAGTCACCCCTAGAGTTGATCTTGATGAGTCCCAAATGACCAAGGCTTTAAAGCCTAGGAGGGTCATTAGGAGGGTTGCTAGGGAAGTCATCCCTAGTGAATATTTAGTGAACCCAATGAGCTCAAATAGGTATTGGGTTCCTAGGAGCGTGATTTCATCACGCTAGATGGATTAGAGTGTGCCAACCTTATTTGGATAGATAGTTAATCTATTCATAGCAAAAGGTGGCATTTGAGGAATTTTCAAGGTGTAATCAAGCCTTGAAAATGAAATGGAAAATTATTCCTAAGGTGATTAGGATGTGCCAATCTCAATTAAGGAGTTTTCTAGAGTCAATCTAATTGGCACATAGTGATCTAAAAATCTTTTGTATTTGATTTTAGGTCTATTACACTTAGGAATATAGAATTTATGGCAAAATGATCAAAATTATCAAAAATGGCAACTAAGACTAGAATTAGGTATTTTCTATACCTTTATATGCTATTTGCCATGTATTGTTTGTCATATGCCATGTCATGACATCATATTTATTTTATGATCATTTAAAATGTCATGATAATGCTTAGGTTAGTTATATGTCATGCCTTAGTTAAAGTTTCATACTTTATGCCATGACATCATGACATTGGCACATGTTATTATGTATGATATCATTTTATGCCATGTCATCATTTCTTGCATTTATAATCAATGAAATTGATCTAAGGATAAACAACACAATTTGATATGGAGATCAAGTTGTTGTTTTAGAAAAATGCATGAGAACTTAGATTAAGCTAACCTAAACCCATATCTCACATCAAAATTGACTTGAATGTGTTTGATACACCTTAGATGTGTGTGAGATATTAGAATGATCAGTTAGGATCAAGGTGCATGGTTCTTGTACCTAGATGAGCCTAATTCTAAATGGGGGATCATAGGGAAAGCTTGTGTACAAGTCATGTACATTTAGTCCTAAGATTATGGTCCCAAATTAAAGGGTTTAAAAGCATTTTAAAATTGATTTGAAAAACCTTGATGAAGCTTTCCTAGTGATAGCATTCATCATTGAACATTGTGATACAAAGTTGAGTTAAACTTGAACTATTTCAAAGTTTTTGAACTTTGTATCAAGATTGAAAAATGGAAACTATTTTCATAGAAAACTATTTTTCCTTGATAGTGTATGATATGAGGAATGTATCCTCAAAGTTTCGTAATTTTTGGAATTTTCTGTAATTTTCTGAACTTCTCCCGGGAGAAAATCAAAATCTCTGATTTCAGAGGCTGGATCGGTCCCCGGACCGATCCAGGAAGACCTGATCGGTCAGTGACCGATCGGTGACGATCCAGTGCGATCAGTGAAGCGTGGATCGGTCTGGGGACCGATCCATGGGGCTTCTGATCGGTCTGAGGACCGATCAGCGCGTGCCAGTTTCTGATTTTCAGCAGGTGTCTGAAATTTCAGTTTTTGGGAGTGAGTTTCGGGTTTCTAAAGGTTTGAAACTCTCCAAGACATTGTTGGTGCAATGGTCAAGGGGGAGTTGACCTTTAGGGGGAGTTTTACCTAATTGTCAAGGGGGAGTTGACTTTTAGGGGGAGTTTTTACTCCTTAAGACTTTCGAGGATTAGTGATATGGGATTATCACTAAATTGAGTGTTGAGTTTAGTTTCAAGGGGGAAATTAAGGGTTTCAATGAAAGGTATGGGACTTTCATTAGGAAGAAACTCTTGACCTTGATTCCCTCTTTTTGATGTGTGTCAAAAAGGGGGAGAGATGTCCCAAGGGGGAGAGTGTAGGTTTTGGAAGAATGTTCAAGGAAGAACATTGGAAAACCTAAGTTAGGTTATCGGGTTAACCTAACTTGATTTTGGATTTTGTCAAACATCAAAAAGGGGAGATTGTTGGTGCAATCTTAGGTCAAGGTTGACCTGGTTGACCTGACTCGAGTTGACCTGACTCGAGTTGTGTTTTGATGTTTGATGATGTTTGACGAGAAGAGAGTTGTATTCTTGATGTTTGACAAGAATAGGTGTTTGGGAGATTGTAGGTGCAACCTTAGGTCAAAGTTGACCTGGTTGACCGTGATTCGGGAAAAGTCCAAGCAGGGAGCTTGGCACGCGAAAAGTCCAAGCACGGAGACTTGGCACGGGGAAAAGTCCAAGGATGGGGAAAAGTCCAAGCAGGAGCTTGGCACGAGGAAAGTCCTAACTGGGATGTTAGGCGGTGTGGAAAGTCCCGTGAGTGAAGCCGGGAAAGTCCTAACTGGGATGCTAGGCAGTGTGGAAAGTCCCGTGAGTGAAGCCGAGCAGTGGGAAAGTCCTAATGGGGTTAGGCAGTTGGAAAGTCCCGTGAGTGAAGCCAGGCGGTGAAAAAGTCCTAAGCGATATTAGGCGTGTGGAAATCCGGTGAGTGAAGCGGTGAAAGTCGTGAGTGAAGCGGACAAGGAAAATCCGATGGATCGGGATGATCGGACATCCGGTGTTGAGGAAAGTCCAAGTAGGTCAAAGTGTCGGACACTTGGCGGAGAATTCTAGCAGGTCAAGGGTGACGGATGCTAGGAATGAAGTACCAACAAGTCAAGATTGACCGGATGTTGGTTTGGACTTGGTTTGGGCGAAAACCATGAACTAGATCGATCGGTGATCGATCGGATACTCGAATATTCTCGCCGCGGTGACCGATCAGAACACATCGAGCCTCTTGTGTGATAACCGATCGGTCGGTGACCGATCGAGCAGAGCGAGGTGCAGAGGGGCTGATCGGTCGGGACCGATCGGCCTGATCGGTCCCGCATCGATCAGAGCTGATCGGTGCGTGGACCGATCAGATTCTGATCGGTCCATGGACCGATCGGGGACCAAGCGAGGCTTCTTCCATCGGTCGATGCGGACCGATCGGGATGTTACTGATCGGTCCGCGCATCGATCAGGTTCTAGCCGCTGACGCAACGGCTAGTTTCTTCATTGTTTCTTCTTCGCGGTATAAGGAGACGAGGCATCTTCTGGAGAACTCTCTTTTCTTTTCCTTTTTAGAACTTCTTCCTGCTGAAGTTTGAGCTTCGATTGAGCTTTGTTGAGCTCACTTCGAAGCCCCGCGTGAGCTTCTTTCTGCTGTTGGCATTCGTCCGTGAAGTTGTTGCTTCCAGGACTTCAGTCGACGACAAGAAGGCAAGCTTGTATTGTTACATTCATTGTATTTACTTCTTGTATTCCTTGTATTCTATCTTGCTGTTGCGAGTTATTGTGGCGAGGTTTCTCCACCCACAAGGAGTATCTATTAGCCGGTTTTCCGGGGGCTCATCCACCGACGGATTGACTGGACTCGTCCACCTTACGGACACGCCGAGGAGTAGGAGCCCTAATCTCCGAACCTCGTTACATCCTTGTGTTAAGGTTTGGTTTTCTTCTCTTTCGTTTCTTTGTGTTTTCCGCTGTGCTAACTCGATTTGTAGAAAGAAAGCGAATTTGGGGTCGGCTATTCACACCCCCCTCTCTAGCCGAGTACGAAAGATCCCAACATCCATCTCTGATAAATCCGATCTAACTCAGCTTACAGAAAATTCACCTTAGTATTCTATTGGTCTAAGTCTTGTTGTTGTTGTGATATCAGCAAATCGTCTATATGAACTTTCCTAGTTAGAATGGTTATTTCCAAGGTATGTTAAGCTTTTAGATCATCTAACTCCTCAGTCTTTTGCTTTAAATCCAAATAAGCTTTGTCCCTTAGAGCCACTTCAGACCGAATTTAAGACTGAGCTGCTAACAAACGTATCTCTAACTCTCTCTGATGTGAATGATGTAGATCTAAGACTTGCATAGCCTTAGCCAAAGACTTTTCATTCTCAGATAATAGTTAATCCCAAAGGGGAAGATCTGAAGCCATAACACCCAATAGTATCTTTGGAGGAAAGTAAAGCAAGAAAGAGTAAAAGTTGATGTTATAGAAGTTAGAATCATACCTCTATTTAACTTGGTTACAAGATATATGTTGGGGGTGTTAGAGTGTATACTAAAAGCCTAGCTTTTGGTATAAACATTTATTTAGAAATAAGAATCACATTGGTCAAATGTCTACATTTATGATAAATGTAGTTGCTCAATTAATTTATATTGTAGATAACATGGTGTGTGGTGTCACACACAGAAGATCATGTTATCAGTACCTTATAAATTATAAACAGTAGCTCACGACCATGATGGAAAGGAACAAACCATTGGAAGGTCGTAGTGTAATTAGGTGTTAGTTTATCTTAACTATATAATTACATTAGTACACTAAGAGTGTATTGAGTAAGACCATTAGAGGCCGTTTCTTTTATACTGACTTTATAAAGGAACAAAGACCTCAGCTATTATGGAAGTATGTGCTCTTAATCCTAATATAATAACAAGCACATATATTTGATATTTATTTCTTTAATTTATCAATGGGTGAGATTTAGTTCGATGAATCAATAAGCCCGATAAGTTGGGAAATGATATCACTTATAGTGTGTGTTGTTGATTATAGAAGGAAACTGTGTCCTAATAATCTAGGTTGAGAATGTCCCCAAGAGGAGCTCATAAGGATTGTTATGTTAAACCCTGCAGGTGGACTTAGTCCGACATGACGATGAAGTTGAGTGGTACTACTCTTGGAGCTAGATATTAATTAAGTGAGTTGTCAGTAACTTACTTAATTAGTGGACATTTGTTATCTTAAACAAGGAGACTAACACACTCATAATAAGAAGGAGCCCAAAATGTAATTTGGGATTGGTGCGGTAGTTCAATAATAGTTCTTTAGTGGAATGAATTATTATTGATAAAATTAAGTTGTGTGTTTGGGGCGAACACGGGATGCTTAATTTTATCAGGAGACCAAAACTAATTCCTCCTCTCGATCCCTATCGTAGCCTCTAATATATAGAGATTTATATCCACCGCATACCCACCTTCTTACCCATCCAATGGGGTCAGCCAAGCTAGCTTGGAACCCAAGCTAGGGTCGGCCAAGACCAAGTGGATGAGCCATGTAGGTGGCCGGCTAAAGCTTGGGTCCCAAGCTTAGGTGGCCGACCACTAGAATATTAAAAGGGTTTTTTTATTAAAATTATTTCTTATGTGGATATTATGATTTAAAAGAGAGTTTAAAAATTAAAATTTCCTTTTATAGCTTTCTACAAAAGATTAAGAGAAGAGATTAATCTCTTTCCTTATTTGTAGATTAAAAGGATGGTTTTAATTTTTATTAAAAACTTTTCTTATTTGTAAATCATCCACATGTTTAAAAAAGAGTTTAAAATTTTAAAATCTTTCCTTATTTATTGATTAAAAGGTGGATTTTAAATTTTAAGAAAACTTTACTTTTTAAACATGTTCATTATTTAAAAGAGAGTTTAAAAATTAAATAATCTCTTTTATAAGTTTCTACAAAAGATTAAGAAAAGATTTGATATCTTTCCTTATTTGTAGATTGAAAGAGATTTTAATTTTTAGAGATAACTTTCTTTTTATCCACATGTTTAAAAGAAAGATTTAATTTATAAAATTTCTTTTTATTAACCAATCATGAAGGGATAAAATTATTGGAAAAATTTTATAAATTTCCGGAAGAAAATAAGGAAGTTTTAATTTGTGTTTAAAATTTTATTTGCTTGGAGATTTGTATAATGGCCGGCCATTGTAAATTGAGAAGAGAAAAATTATTTTTAATTAAATAAATTTTCCTTTTCATGGCAAAAGAATTAAGGAAGTTTTTATTTAAATTTCCTTATTTGCTAAGACCAAGGATTATAAAAGAGGGGGTAGAGGTGCCTTCATGGGTGAACAACTCTATTATTTTTCTCCCTCTTTTCTTCCTTGGGTGTGGCCGGCCCTTTCTTTCCTCTCCACTCCTTTGTGTGGCCAAAATTTTCTCATGGTGGAGATAGCTTTGGTGGCCGGAACTAAGAAGGAGAAGAAGGAGAGAAAAGAAGCCTCTTTTCTAGCATCCCTTGGAGCATGGTGGCGGTGGCCGAACCTCTTTATCCTAGGAGAAGATTTGATGGCCGAAACTTGTAAGGAAGAAGAAGGTGCTAGGTGGTTCTCATCTCGGAAGATCGTTGCCCACACAACGTCCGAGGTTAGAAGAGGAATACGGTAGAAGATCAAGAGGTCTTTCTAAAAGGTATAACTAGTAATTTTTCTTTCCGCATCAAACTAGTTATTTTTAGAAATAATACTAAATACAAGAGGCATACGATTCTAGTGTTTCGAATTTGTTTTCGATATAGTGTTCTTTTGTTTTTATTTTCCTTGTGATTTGATTGTTCTTTTCGGTTGACCTAAAGTTATTTTAAGAAATTAAATATTAGCTTTCCTTAAAAGGTTTTGTCTAGTTGGTGGTGGTTGCTCCCATATCCAAGAAGGCCATGTGCCTCGCCACGTCAGTACTGGGAACCAATTTTGGAAATTAATATTTAATGGAATTAATAACTTAGGTGATTTGGATCAAACGTGTTAAGTTCCGCAGGAGATCCAAGTCAAAACCTAAAAGAACAAATAAATTAAGTTTTGGATCAAACGTGTTAAGTTCCGCAGGCGATCCAAAATTTAATTTAAAAGAACACATGGTAGCTAGGAAAAGGTTCAGACCTTTGTACAAAATTTTTGTACAGTGGAACCTCTAGGTTTTCCGAGTAGCAACCAACAATTGGTATCAGAGCTAGGGTTTTGCCTCTGTGTATTTGGTATTAGTTTAATTATGCACATGTCATACATAATTTAGGCAGGATATTAGTAGGATGTGCTAACTTTGTGGATGCAGGATCCAACTATTATGGCTTATAGTAATTATGTGTGTGATTGGACCCTTGGACATGTCAAGGGCATTTATTGTGTGTGCATAATTGTATTATAAAATACAGCAGGAGCTGTATTTAGTTTTATTAGGATTTTATTTTTGATCTAGTTTACATGTACATTCCTTCGAGGAATATGTAGGACCGTTAGATTCGATAGAGGGGGGGTGAATATCGATTAGAAATTTTAGAGTATAAAAGCAGCGGAAAAGTAAAATAGACACAAATATTTTTTACTTCGTTCGGAGCCTGTGACGACTCCTACTCGAAGGCCCGTGGTCCTTGACCACTTTCGTTGGGCAATCACTAACAAGTCGAAATATGATTACAGAATGAATACAGGAAATGCTAGTGAAAATAAAGCAATACCGACAAGGAAATTAAATAAAAGCTGAAGGAGCACTTTGTCGGAGCGTTGTTGGTGTCGCACTGAACGTCGAGCAGCAAGACCAGTAGTAAAAGAGTTCTCAGATTAATTCTTAATGCTGAAGCTCCTGCCCGGGGCTTCTTTTATATGCTGCTCCGGGCGCCTGGATTCCTTCCGGGCGCCTGGAATGTGACGTAGCTACTCAAACCGAGATGCTCCACATGGCGACGACTTGGCTGGATAGAATTTGCCTTCCGGGCGCCCGGACCACCTTGTTCTAGAAATATCCTTTTTCCTGCAAAACAAAGTTAGTCCGAGACAATATATATCCTGCAAAACAGATTGTTAGCACATTTTATCATAGTAGGAATTAGCACAAGTAGTATGACTTAGATTCCGTCTTTCCGAGACCGGAATCTAGTCACGATCTCGACTTAGACATCCGAAATGGTTCTAAGCCGGATCGACGCCTAATGTTCCCTTCCCGGGTCCTCGCAGATCACTCCCCTCCGGTGACTTACCTCACTTACCCGGACGTCCGGTCAGCCCTTCGACCGTCTGGACTTTGTGCCAGTCGACCTACCTGGACTTCTCGCCACTATCCGGTCAGCCCGTCGACCTAGTTGGACTTCTCGCCAAGCGTCCGGTCCACCGTCGACCCGCTTGGACTTCGCCTGCCCACCATCGACCCGCTTGGACTTCGTGCCAGACATCCGGTCAGCCCGTCGACCTGTCTGGACTTATCCTGCACACTCGATCAGAGTGTTAGATAACGACGAACCTAACTTAACCTGATTTGTCATTCATCAAAACCTGAGTTAGACCGTTAGTGCTAACCGCACCAACAATCTCCCCCTTTTTGATGGAATGACAACCTGGTTAAGTTAGTGATAAATATATGCAAAAATCAAGCATGATTTTCGAGGTTTTTAAGTTAGTTTTTCAAGTTTGCATTTAGTTGCTCTAACTTAACCACCTAACCCTCCCCCTTTGGCATTCATAAAAAAAAAACAAGGGTAAACATAGTGTAGAGTTACTGTAAAACAGCTGATCTTGAAAAATATCTGAGTTTGGTTCAAAAATTCAAGAAAAAATCCAAGTAAAAGTATAAAGTTAATCAAGTTGTCTTGGGGGAGACAAGTTGAATTTTGAAAAGTATAAAGTTAATCAAGTTTTAACCTTTCAAGCGTGTAAAATTTTTAAATCAGGTTTTTCAACTTTTCAAAAAAAAATTCCGGTTTAAGTAACTTTTACTTTTCAAAAGGTAAATTTTCAATTTCACTTTTTCAAAACAACGCAAAAATTAAGTGAGATTAAATTTTGCCAAAATAAATTTTTAAGGCTAATTTGATAAAAGTTAAATTTGTAAAGTTTAATAGTCAACTTTTTAAATCAGGTTTGAAAATTAGGTGAAATTAACCTTCCAAGTTTTTCAAACACTTAGTTAAGTTTAACTTTTTGTAAACATAAATTAGTTTTAAAAACATTTTTCAAACACACAAAATTTTAGTTAATTTCTCACCCTGAACTTGATACTTAAATTTAACCAGCTGTCTAACCAATTAGGTACTAACTGACTATCAGAAGATAGTAGCTTTCACTTGGTTAGTCAGATTAAGTTGACTTGACTGATCAACTTAGTCTGATTAATATCTGAGTTGTATTTAACGTCCAGACTTATGCTGATGCACTGAAATAAGCATCTTAAGTCCACACAATTGGCCTATGCATCTCACCCCTTTCTATGTTTGTCAAACACAAGCAAGGTAAACCTAAGGTGTTGGTGAGATGCTCAAAAACTAGACCTATGGGTACATGCTTTCTAAGGATTCAAAACTAGTCTAAGGCCAAAACTATTTTTGAAAGTCTAAAAATGGAAAGTTTTGAAAACAAACAAGTTTAACTTATAATTTGATAAAACCATTTTTGAAAGTATTTTTGAAATTTAAGATTTCTAGTCTATTGAGCACATCCCTAATTTTCGACGTAAGTTGCTAAACTCACTTTCAGGGAGTGGTTTTGTGAAAATGTCTACTAAATTTGATTTGGACTCAATATATTTGAGTTCAATATCACCTTTAGTAACATGATCCCTGATAAAATGGTGCCTAATTTCAATATGTTTGGTTCTTGAATGATGCACAGGGTTCTTGGTTAAGTTAATTGAACTTATATTGTCAATTAATACTTTTACATTTGTGATATTTAAGTTGAAATCTTTTAGAGTATGCATCATCCATAATAATTGTGCAACACATTCGCCTATAGCTATGTATTCTGACTCAGTTGTAGATAGAGCAACACAATGTTGCTTTCTACTAAACCAGCTAACAAGTGATGAACCTAGTAATTGGCATCCACCACTTGTGCTTTTGCGGTCTAATTTACATCCAGCATAATCTGAGTCAGAGTACCCTATTAGTTCAAAATTATTTGTCCTAGGATACCAGATTCCTACATTTGTTGTTCCTTTAAGATATCTAAAAATTCTTTTAACTTGTGTCAAATGGGATTCCTTAGCACAAGTTTGGTATCTAGCACACATACTAACTGCAAATAAAATATCAGGTCGGCTTGCAGTTAAGTACAGTAGGCTACCTATTGCACTCCTATAATGTTTTAAGTCAATTGGTTTTCCATTTGGGTCACTGTCTAAGATTGTGTTTACTGCCATAGGTGTTTTTATTTCTTTTGTATTTTCCATTCCGAATTTTTTAAGTAAGTCTTTAGTGTATTTATGTTGATAAATATAATTTCCTTCATTTTTTTGTTTGATTTGTAATCCTAAGAAATAAGTTAATTTTCCTACTAAGCTCATTTCAAATTCTTTTTCCATTAGATTAATAAATTCTTCTAAAAATTCTGAATTTGTTGATCCAAATATTATATCATCTACGTATATTTGTGCAATAAATATGTCTGCATTTAAAGATTTAACAAACAAGGTTGGGTCAATTTGACATTGGTTGAATCCTTTAGATGTTAAGTACGATGTTAGTCTTTCATACCATGCCCTGGGTGCTTGTTTAAGGCCATATAAAGCTTTCTTTAACTTGAAAACATGATCAGGGTGTTCTAGACTTTCAAACCCAGGAGGCTGACCTACATAAACTTCTTCTTTAATTAATCCATTAAGAAAGACAGACTTAACATCCATTTGGTATAGTTTAAATCCCTTGTGGGCTGCGTAACTTAGTAACATTCTAATGGATTCTAATCTGGCTACTGGGGCATAGGTTTCATCATAGTCAAGTCCTTCAACCTGACTAAACCCTTTGGCAACTAGCCTAGCTTTATTTCTAGTAATTTCTCCAGTTTCACTTAATTTGTTTCTGAATACCCATTTTGTTTCTATTATTTTCTTGTTCTTAGGTGGTGGTACTAGGTCTCAAACTTCATTACGTTCAAATTGGGCTAGTTCCTCTTGCATAGCTATAATCCAGTCTGGGTCTAGTAAGGATTCATCCACAGTTTTGGGTTCAATTTTTGAAATTAAAGAAAATTGACTTAGGTTTCTAAAAGATGATCTGGTTTGAACTCTCAAGTCTGGGTCACCAATTATTTGATCAGTTGGGTGATTTGGGTTAACCCTTATTGTTCTAATGGGTTGACTTTCTTGATGTTGTTCCTCTTCTTCATGACTTAGAGTTTGGTTGGTTTCTGGAACAAATTCAGGTGGTTGTGTAAGTTCTAAGTCTTGTTTAGTTTCTTCAAATTTTACATTAGTTGTTTCTTCAATTTTTAAGGTAACCTTATTGTAAATTCTATAGCCTCTACTATTTAGGGAATATCCTACAAAAATTCCATTTTCAATTTTAGAGGAGAATTTTCCTAAGTGTTCTCTTGTATTTAAGATAAAAACTGGGCACCCAAATACTTTAAAATATTTTATATTTGGTTGTTTATTATAAAACATTTCGAAGAACGTTTTGTTATGAGTTTTATTTATTGTTGTTCTGTTCTGTACATGGCAGGCTGTACTAACGGCTTCTGCCCAAAAGTATTTAGGTAGGTTATACTCATTTAACATTGTTCTAGAAGCTTCAAGTAAGGTTCTATTTTTTCTTTCTACAATTCCATTTTGTTGGGGGGTTTTAGGGCATGAGAACTCATGATGGTAACTGTTTTCTAGACAAAAACTGTTAAAGTTGTGATTTTTAAATTCTCCCTCGTTGTCACTCCTAATTCTTTTAATTTTAATATCTTTTTCGTTTTCAATCTGTTTGCAAAAATTTGTAAAAATTTCAAAAGTTTCATCTTTATGTTTTAAGAATTTTACCCAAGTAAACCTAGAATAATCATCTATAATTACTAAACAATATAAGTTTCCATTTATAGATTTGACTCCATGGGAGTCAAAAAGGTCTAAATGTAGAAGTTCTAATATTGAGTTAGTTTGTGGCTGATTTGTTTGTTTGTGAGTGAATTTAGTTTGTTTGCCTTGTTGACAAGCATTACATATGGTTGAATCTAAGTTAGGTAATTTTGGTAAGCCTTTCACAAGTCCATTTAGTTTACTTATATTTCTGAAGTTGGTGTGAGACATTCGTCTATGTCATAACCAAGTTTCTTCTTTTTGCGTTAAATAACATTTAATGGAAGAAATGGTTAAGTTGATGGCATAGATGTTGTCTTTTCTAAAACCTTTTAGGCTTATGGTAGGATTATCTAGATGTTTGATTAAACATTCTGTGGATAGAAATTTCACCTTATACCTAGTATCACATAATTGGCTTATACTCAGAAGATTATATTTAAAATTTTCAATAAGTAAAATATTTGTAATTATAAAGTCTAATTTTAATTCAATATTACCTATACCAATTACCTTGAGTTTGTCGTTGTTTCCAAAGGCAACTGTTCCTAAGCTTTTGTAAGTGAGTTGAGTGAACTTGGTGTGATCTCCAGTCATATGTTTGGAGCAACCACTGTCCAAAATCCACTTGGTTTCCTACAGTAAGTGGGATTTAAAGTTAGTCTTTTTAAGTAGACCTTATTTAAGTTAAGTTTTAAAGATTTGAAATTAATTTTTAAGTTTTAAAATTTAAATTTTGAAATTAATTTTTAAGTATAAAAATAAAATTTTGAAATTAATTTTTAAGTTTAAAATTTTAGCCTTATTTATCTCACCCGATCTATATTATCAATCAGGGAATCCTATGATTTTGTGAGATGAAATTGGTTTGGTTACAGAGTTTGGTTTAACTAGCATTAGATTCAGGTTTAGTTTTGGTCTCTACAAACAGGCATTCTTCGGATAAACTTCTAAGCTTGGTGAGTCACATGGACGTCATTAGAAGTAACCAACCTTTCGAGGTTTTCCGAATAGTCCTATCCACGGAGATTAGTACTCAAGCTTGGTCTAACTGATTAGGATCCATTTAAGGGTAGCTTTGGTCAGTTCCACTTGGCCAAATGCACCAGATCAAAGCCATATCTTTCTAGACATGCGATGCCCAAGCTTCCCTAACGTACTATCATCCAAAAATTTCACCAGTATCATGATTCAAGTTAAACTTGGTCTCTAATCCTAATTACCTTGCCGGGTTAGTTTGTTTTGGGTTACCCTGTCGGGTAAGTTAGTTTTGGAGGTGTCAGCTATTCTGGAGCCTCCCCCTGAATTATTGGCCATTATTTTAAATTTTGATTTTTTGGTTTGTGTTGATTCTTTTTATAGTTATGGTTAACTTGATGATAATTTTGTTGATTTTTAAAGTGTTTAGATTTTGAATTTGATTTGGGTTTGTATTTTGAATTTTGGTTTGGTTTATTTGATTTTAAATAATGTATTTTTTCTTTAGGTATATAATATTGATTGAGTCCTACTTGCGTGGTTAAACACGCTTTCGGAACTCAAGCTTGATTAGTTGATTTGTATTGAGTTATTAATGACTTAAAAGTTTTATTTGAGTTTGACTTGTATCCGAGTCCGGTTTTATTATTACATGCTTTTTTATTGTTCAGGATTAAGTCAAGATTTTTTGATCTTGTTGTGAATTTTTCTAACATTCCTTTTAAACTGTTGATCACATTTTTTAGTGATAAATTCTCCTCCTCAAGTGTTAGATCTTGAGTTGGATCTGAAGTTTTGATTTGTTCCTTGAGGTTTTGATTTTCCTCAAGAAGTGATTTGTTTTCATTTTCTATTTTGGTTAATTTACTATTTAAACAGGAAATAATTCTAAGAAATTTTTTGTTTAAATTAAAATATACCTCATTCGGGCCTTCGGAAACGAGTACGGACTCGTGGCTTGTTTGAGTTCGGACCGATCTTCATCTTGACTCGTCTTACTTTCGTCTTGGCGGGCCATCGGTCTTGAGGTGGCTCGATGTTTCTGCTCTTCTTCCTCCGATTACGTCCAGGAGTCGTCCCACGTTGCTTTGAGTGCCTTCTTTTGATTGGCTTTGGTTTGTCGAACTTTAGTTTTGGGCATTCGTTCTTGTAGTGTCCTTTTTATTGCAGTAGTAGCAAGTGTTCTCTTTTTTACGGGAGAACTGATCTTTTGAAGATCCCTTTTGCTGAAGCTCCTCTTTCTCTTGGTGAACATTTTTCTTACCAAGTTCACGGTGTTCTTCGTCTTGAGTCTTGGGAGTCTTCTTCAAATTGAGGCTTGCTTTTCTTTTCTTTGGAGGAACACAAATAAAGCTACACCTTTCTTGGCTCCCGGCATTAGTTTGTTCGTGTAATTCTAATTCACAGAAAAGCTCATCTAATTTTAATTTAGAAAGATTCTTAGAAATTTTGTAGGCATCCACTATTGATGCCCACAAACTATTACGTGGAAAGGCGTTTAATGCGTACCTTATTAAGTCTCTATTATCCATCTGGTGGCCTATCACATGAAGCCCGTTGAGGATATCCTTGATCCTCGCGTGGAGCTGATTCGCCGTTTCACCTTCCTGCATTTTTATATTAAAAATTTTATTCAAGAGCAAGTCTCGTTTGGTTACCTTGCGTCGCTCGTTCCCTCGTGCAGCTCGATCAATTTGTCCCACAGCTCTTTAGCGTTTTTGTGTGGACCGACTCTGTTTAGTTCTTCTCTTGTTAATCTGCACTGTAGAGTGTTGATTGCTTTATTTTCTGTTGATGCTTTCTTCTTTAAATCAGTTGTCCAGTCTTCAGGATCCAGTATATTCCCGGAAGTGTCTGCTGGAATTTTGTAGGGCCTCGTAACGCTCATCCACTGGTCGAAGTCTGTTTTGAGGTAGGCCTCTATGCGCTTCTTCTAGTACGGAAAATCGTCCTCGTTGAAGAGTGGAGGTCATACTGTGCTGAAGCCTTCTTGTTGGGACATCCTGTACACAGATAAATAACCAAAAAAAATCCCAAGACTTGGTCTTGGATTAGTAGTGCGGGAAGAGAGAATAAAAAAAATCTAGATTGGTGTTGGACCAATTTAGTTTTAATTGCAACAAAAAATATTTAAAAAATGATAAACCAGTTTTGAGTTTAAGTGTAAAACTGAAGACCGGGAAAAAAAAAAGGAAAAAAAAAAAAATTCACCCCCAGTCTGATTGGTGGTTGCACCAAATCAGAGCGGTACCTGCTCTGATACCACTTGTAGGACCGTTAGATTCGATAGAGGGGGGGTGAATATCGATTAGAAATTTTAGAGTATAAACGCAGCAGAAAACTAAAAACACCAATTTTTTTACTTCGTTCGAGCTGTGGCGACTCCTACTCGACCCGTGGTCCTTGACCACTTCGTTGGCAATCACTAACAAGTCAAAATATGATTACAGAATGAACAGGAAATGCTAGTGAAAATAAAGCAATGAACAAGCAAATTAAATAAAAGCGAAGGAGCACTTTGTCGGGCGTTGTTGGTGTTGCATCTTGAATGTCGGCACAAGACCGAGTAGAAGAGTTCTCGATTAATTCTTAATCTTTGAAGCTCTGCACAGGGCTTCTTTTATATCTTTGCTCGGCGCTGGATTCCTTCGGCGCACGGAATGTGACATATTGCTCAAACCGAGATCGCCACGTGGCGACGACTTGGTGGATAAATTTGCCTTAGGGGCGGACCTCGCCCGGACCACCTGTTCAAATCTCCTTTTCTGCAAAACAAAGTTAATCCGAGCAATATATATCCTGCAAAACAGATTGTTAGCACATTTTATCATAGTAGGAATTAGCACAAGTAGTATGACTTAGATTAGTCTTTACAGGAATCTAGTCACGATCTCGACTTAGACATCCAAAATGGTTCTAAGCCGGATCGGCGCCTAATGTTCCCTTCAACGCGTCCTCATGATCACTCCCCTCCGGTGACTTACCTCACTTACCCGCCAGACGTCCGGGCCCTTTGACCCGTCTGGACTTTTCGCCAAGCGTCCGACCCGCTTGGACTTCTCGCCAGCTATCCGGTCAGCCCAACGACCTAGCTGGACTTCTCGTCAAGCGTCTGGTCAGCCCGTCGACCCGCTTGGACTTCTCGCCAGCTATCTGGTCAGCCCATCGACCTAGCTGGACTTCTCGTCAAGCGTCCGGTCAGCCCGTCGACCCGCTTGGACTTCTCGCCAGCTATCCGGTCAGCCCGTCGAACTAGCTAGACTTCGTGCCAGACATCCGGTCAGCCCGTCGACCTGTCTGGACTTATCCTGCATACTCGATCAGAGTGTTAGATAACGACGAACCTAACTTAACCTGATTTGTCATTCATCAAAACCTGAGTTAGACCGTTAGTGCTAACCGCACCAACAGAATATATGATCGAAAAATGTAAAATTCTATTTATGTCGCGGATCGAATCTTGCAGAGCGTGGAACTTTTTAGAGGACCAGAGGCGCAGCGGAACAAGGAGCAAGATGGATGCGACAGCTAGACCCGGTGGCAGTGGCCAAATATGGCAGCAGCTTGGGATGACAACACACGGAGGACAACAAGAGATAAAAGCCATAATAGTTGAAAATTAGATTTTCTATTTATTGCTTTTATATTGTGCTGTGTGTGCATGTTAGTTTACATATTTAGTAGGCTAGCATAGTTAAAATTCCTTATTTATAAATAACTAAGTGGGAGAGGGATTTTTAAGTAAATCCCATCGTCTCCATTACTGGTTTGTAAGTGATGCAAACAAGCTTGCGCGTTGGCTCTGAGTGCCTTCCTCCATAACGGATGAGCTTGTTTGTGGATCACTAGAACAGACTTCCATTTTTGGATGACTATAGGAAGTTAATTAAGAGCGTGTGATCTTCCCCAACGGAAGGGGCATAATCTTATTAATGGACTTAGTGTCAAGTAATGGTATACACTTAGACACATCTAATAGTATCCCCCCATCGGAGTCACTACTATTATTTGTGTGACCAAATGATACCAACTATTAATTTTATTTGTCAAAAAGTTAGGTTGACAAGATAATAAAATTAATGGGTTAAAACCCTCCTTTTACAAATGTTGAATTTGTATACGTCCACACTAACGTGGCATGCAAAATTCACGGTGTTTGAGGTGTTGGTGAATTTAAATAATATTGTTTGAGGAATCAATATTTTTTTAAATTCAAAAGTTTTTGACCAAATATTTGATCAAAGACAGATCAACTATTAATTTTATTCGTCATAAAGTAAAGTTGACGAGATAATAAAATTAATAAATAAAATCTCCTCTTCGATTTTGTATACGTCCACACTATCGTGGCATACAAAATTCATGGGGATTTTTAAGGAGTTGATCTTGACCAAGTATTTTTGTGATTCTTAGGATTTAAAATGTTTGTCAATCCCCTAGTAGTCATACTATAAGAAAGACTTAGTAATCCCAATTGTAATGATTGGAAATAGGACTTGGACATTAAGGTAGACTGTCTTCTTAGAACTAAGAACAATATAGGTGTATTTAATTCATTAGTTGAAACATGTTTAGTGGTGTTATCTACGAGTGTAGATACAGATGCCATTAATCATTGCGTCCGCAACTAAATGAAAATTAAAACACCGTCTACATGAGCACTACTGTAAAAATGGTAGCTGTTGCAGTGGGAGATGTTTATCTTTTGATAAGAATAAAACATGGATTTTTGAGTAATTGTCTTTACGCACCAAGTTTAGAAAGAACTAGTTTTCAGTTTCTAAACTATTCAAAGAACTTGATATTCTGCCTTTTTTTAATAACAAAGTTGTTATTAAGAAAAAGAGGGAAATTATCTGTTCTGGTACGTTAGTTGGCAATTTATAAATCCAATAACTCTCACGATGCAACAAATGAAAATTAGTAACACATCTTCTAACTTTAAGAGAAAGTAACCTTCGAAAATGAACCAATTATATCTTTGGCTTCTAAGGCTAGGTTATATTAACTTGAGTAGGATTCATTGGTAGCTGATGAACTTTTGGGTTCATTAGTAGTGGAAATCTTTCCAACCTACGAGTCTTACTTGGAAGGAAAAATAACCAAGAAGCTTTTAAGTCTAAGGGGTATGGAGTCAAAAATATATTGGAATTGGTTCATTCTGATTTGTGTGATCCTATGACTATCCAGACAAGAGGTAGTATTGAATATTTCGACAACTATTCAAGATACAAATAAATTTACTTAATGTACCGCAAGACTAAGTACTTTGATTAGTTCAAAGAGTACAAGACTGATGCGGAGAAATGTTAAAGTAAAAGTCACTATGGTAAGATCGTAGTGGCAAGTACCCCTTGGGAGAATTTAGGAGTCACTTATCAGAAGTAGGGATTCAATTCCAACTAACTGCACCTGGTACACCCCTTCAGAATGGTGTAGTAGAAAGAAGGTATAAGACTCTTATAGAAATAAGGAGATTGATGATGAATTACCAAATTCATAATAAGGAGATTGATGATGAATTACCAAATTCATTTTAAGGATATGCTCTGGAAACGGAAGTGAACATAGTACCTTCCAAAGTCATAACTCTCTACTCATATAGAATTGCTGAATAAGCGTAAGCCTATTTTGAAGCATATTTAGATTCAGGTAGTCCAGCACATATGCTGAAGAGAGACAATGATAAGTTGGACAGGAATTCACTTGTTTGTGGGTTATCCTAGAGAAATGAAAGTAGGTTTATAGTCTTAAAAATCAGAAGGTCATTATTAGCATCAATGATCGATTTTTAGAAAAGGACTATGTAATAAATCATATGCCCATAAGAAAATTTGTTCTTAAGGAAATAATAAAAGACATGTCTAATCTAGTACCAACTGTACAAGATGAGATACCACAAGAAAACTGCATCACGTATCACAAATGATACACAATTGCATATAGTGCCTCGTCGTAGTGGGAGGGTTGTTAGGCAACCTAAAAAGATTCATGTTTTGGGAGAGTTTTTGGACTCGATCCCTGGAGGACATGAACCTGATCTCCAGACATATGACGAAGCACTCCAAGATAAAGATGCAGCATCTTGGCAAAGAGTAATGAATAAAAGAATTAGAATATATGTATTCTAATAAAATCTGGAAGCTTGTAGAACCTAAAAGCCTTTGGGTGTAAAAAGGTCTATATTAGGAAAAGAGGGATAGACAGGAAGGTAGAAACTTTCAAAGTAAGGCTTGATGAAAAAGGAAACTTTTTTACTGGTAGCCATGCTTAAGTCTATCCGGATTCTTTTATCTATTTGACAAGTGGATGTCAAGACAGTATTCCTTAATGGAAGTCTTGAAGAAAGCATCCATATAAAGCAGCCAGAAGGGTTCATTGCAAAGGGCTAAGAGCATCTTGTGTGCAAGCTCAATCAGTCTATGGACTGAGGCAAAGCTTCAAGGTCTTGGAACATCCGGTTTATCAAAGTAATCCAGATCTTTGGATTTAGTAACCGGATAAGTCTTGTGTATACAAAAGATGTGATGGAAACGTGGTGGTATTTCTTGTACTATACTTAGATAACATTTTTTGGTAGTTGGAAACAATATCAAAATGTTGTCAGAAGTAAGGGTATGGTTGTCCAAACAATTCGATATAAAGGACTTGGGAGAATGTATATATTCTTGAGATCAAAGTAATAAGGGATCGCAAGAAAAGAATATTTTACTTATCCAAAGCTTCATACATCGGAAAAATCCTTGCTCGTTTTAAGCAAACAAAACTCCAAGAAATGTTTCTTACCTTTTAAGAATGGAGTAACTTTATCTAAAGATATATCTCTGTAGACATCAAAGGAGATAAAGGAAATAAAGGCAGTTCTTTATGCTACGGCTGTTGGAAGATTAATGTATGCTATGCACGAGATCAGAAATCTGTTTTGCCAAGGGCATAGTTAGCAGATATCAAAGTAACCATGGACAAGGACAATGGACTGTAGTAAAGTATATATTGTAGTACCTTAGAGGCACTAGAGATTATATGCTAGCTTACAAGACAGTTAATTTAGTCCTTGTGGGTTGCACGGATTTTGACTTCCAATCGGATAGGGACAATAATAAGTCAACCTCGGGGTTTTGTGTTTACTTTAGGAGGTAAAGTCATAACTATGGAAGAGTGATAAGCATAGGTGTTTTTCTGGACTCCACCATAGAAGCTTAGTATATGGCAAGCCTCTGAGGTAGCCATAAAAGCTGAATGACTCAATAACCTCAAGATAGACTTAGATATGATTTCTGGTTTGTCCAAAGATTATTACAATTTATTGTAATAATATTGGTGCAGTAGCAAACTCGAAGAAACCATAAGTCTATAAGGTAAGTAAACACAATAGAGCGCAAGTACCACCCAATACGAGAAATCGTATAAACGAGGAGAAGTTGTTGCCGCCTAGATTGCATCAGGTGATGACCTATAGATCCTTTCACTAAGGTCCTTAAGGCAAGAGCTTTTGATGAGCATGTTGAAGGGATGGGAATCAGATGTATGGCAGCAGATATGGCAGCTTAGTCTTTTAGTATAAGTGGGAGATTGTTAGAGTGTATACTAAAAGCCTAGCTTTTGGTATAAACATTTATTTAGAAATAAGAATCACATTGGTCAAATGTCTACATTTATGATAAATGTAGTTGCTCAATTAATTTATATTGTAGATAACATGATATGTGGTGTCACATACAGAAGATCATGTTATCAGTACCTTATAAATTATAAACAGTAGCTCACGACCATGATGGAAAGGAACAAACCATTGGAAGGTCGTAGTGTAATTAGGTGTTAGTTTATCTTAACTATATAATTACATTAGTACACTAAGAGTGTATTGAGTAAGACCATTAGAGGCCGTTTCTTTTATACTGACTTTATAAAGGAACAAAGACCTCAGCTATTATGGAAGTATGTGCTCTTAATCCTAATATAATAACAAGCACATATATTTGATATTTATTTCTTTAATTTATCAATGGGTGAGATTTAGTTCGATGAATCAATAAGCCCGATAAGTTGGGAAATGATATCACTTATAGTGTGTGTTGTTGATTATAGAAGGAAACTGTGTCCTAGTAATCTAGGTTGAGAATGTCCCCAAGAGGAGCTCATAAGGATTGTTATGTTAAACCCTGCAGGTGGACTTAGTCCGACATGACGATGAAGTTGAGTGGTACTACTCTTGGAGCTAGATATTAATTAAGTAAGTTGTCAGTAACTTACTTAATTAGTGGACATTTGTTATCTTAAACACAGGGAGACTAACACACTCATAATAAGAAGGAGCCCAAAATGTAATTTGGGATTAGTACGGTAGTTCAATAATAGTTCTTTAGTGGAATGAATTATTATTGATAAAATTAAGTTGTGTGTTCGGGGCGAACACGGGATGCTTAATTTTATCAGGAGACCAAAACTAATTCCTCCTCTCGGTCTCTATCGTAGCCTCTAATATATAAAGATTTATACCCACCGCATACCCACCTTCTTACCCATCCAATGGGGCCGGCCAAGCTAGCTTGGAACCCAAGCTAGGGCCGGCCAAGACCAAGTGGATGAGCCATGTAGGTGGTCGGCCAAAGCTTGGGTCTCAAGCTTAGGTGGTCGACCACTAGAATATTAAAAGGGTTTTTTTATTAAAATTATTTCTTATGTGGATATTATGATTTAAAAGAGAGTTTAAAAATTAAAATTTCCTTTTATAGATTTCTACAAAAGATTAAGAGAAGAGATTAATCTCTTTCCTTATTTGTAGATTAAAAGGATGGTTTTAATTTTTATTAAAAACTTTTCTTATTTGTAAATCATCCACATGTTTAAAAGAGAGTTTAAAAATTTAAAATCTTTCCTTATTTATTGATTAAAAGGTGGATTTTAAATTTTAAGAAAACTTTACTTTTTAAACATGTTCATTATTTAAAAGAGAGTTTAAAAATTAAATAATCTCTTTTATAAGTTTCTACAAAAGATTAAGAAAAGATTTGATATCTTTCCTTATTTGTAGATTGAAAGAGATTTTAATTTTTAGAGATAACTTTCTTTTTATCCACATGTTTAAAAGAAAGATTTAATTTATAAAATTTCTTTTTATTAACCAATCATGAAGGGATAAAATTATTGGAAAAATTTTATAAATTTCCGGAAGCAAATAAGGAAGTTTTAATTTGTGTTTAAAATTTTATTTGCTTGGAGATTTGTATAATGGCCGGCCATTGTAAATTGAGAAGAGAAAAATTATTTTTAATTAAATAAATTTTCCTTTTCATGGCAAAAGAATTAAGGATGTTTTTATTTAAATTTCCTTATTTACCAAGACCAAGGATTATAAAAGAGGGGGTAGAGGTGCCTTCATGGGTGAACAACTCTATTATTTTTCTCCCTCTTTTCTTCCTTGGGTGTGGCCGGCCCTTTCTTTCCTCTCCTCTCCTTTGTGTGGCCGAAATTTTCTCATGGTGGAGATAGCTTTGGTGGCCGGAACTAAGAAGGAGAAGAAGGAGAGAAAAGAAGCCTCTTTTCTAGCATCCCTTGGAGCATGGTGGTGGTGGCCGAACCTCTTCATCCTAGGAGAAGTTTTGATGGCCGAAACTTGTAAGGAAGAAGAAGGTGCTAGGTGGTTCTCATCTCGGAAGATCGTTGCCCACACAACGTCCGAGGTTAGAAGAGGAATACGGTAGAAGATCAAGAGGTCTTTCTAAAAGGTATAACTAGTAATTTTTCTTTCCGCATCATACTAGTTATTTTTGGAAATAATACTAAATACAAGAGGCATACGATTCTAGTGTTTCGAATTTGTTTTCGATATAGTGTTCTTTTATTTTTCTTTTCCTTGTGATTTGATTGTTCTTTTCTGTTGACCTAAAGATATTTTAGGAAATTAAATATTAGCTTTCCTTAAAAGGTTTTGTCTAGTCGGTGGTGGTTGCTCCCATATCCAAGAAGGTCATGTGCCTCGCCACGTCAGTACTGGGAACCAATTTTGGAAATTAATATTTAATGGAATTAATAACTTAGGTGATTTGGATCAAACGTGTTAAGTTCCGCAGGAGATCCAAGTCAAAACCTAAAAGAACAAATAAATTAAGTTTTGGATCAAACGTGTTAAGTTCCGCAGGTGATCCAAAATTTAATTTAAAAGAACACATGGTAGTTAGGAAAAGGTTCAGACCTTTGTATAAAATTTTTGTACAGTGGAACCTCTAGGTTTTTCGAGTAGCAACCAACAGGGGGTGTCACAGATCATTGTAGAGGGTGTCACGGGATCACTATAGTAAATGTCAAAAGGGAAAAAATAGACTTAGGTCTAGTTAGTCAGTTATACCTCCTTCGACTAGACTTGAAGGGGAGGTTACTGATACGGGTTATGATAGATTGCCTGAGTGAGTGAAGGAGGGGTCTAGGTCCAAAGAGAAAGGAAAGGTATATAGCCGGTCGAATAAAGGTCGAGCGAGCGCCCCCGCGCTCATATATGCTCGGTCGGGCAAAGTCCGCCTGAACATAAAGGTATTTAGTCTTATATATAAGATTCTCTGCATATTACCGGTTGAGCGAGTACTCACATGCTCATATATGCTTGGCTAGACAAAGTCCACCCGAGTATAAAGGCATTAGCCTTATATATAATTCTCAGCATATAATCGACCGACAATAGGCCGAACGAGCACCCACATGCTCATATATGCTTGGTTGGGCAAAGCCTGCCCGAGCATAAAGACATTTAGCCTTATAGATAATGTTGGTGCGGGTAGCACTAACGGTCTAACCCAGGTTTTGATGAATGACAAATAGGTTAAGTTAGTTTTGTTGTTGTCTGACACTTTGATCAAGTGTGCAGGAAAAGTCCAGACAGGTCGACGGGCTGACCGGATGTCTGGCACGAAGTCCAGCTAGGTCGACGGGCTGACCGAATAGCTAGCGAGAAGTCCAAGCGGGTCGACGGGCTGACCGGACGCTTGGCGAGAAGTCCAGCTAGGTCGACGGGCTGACCGGATAGCTGGCGAGAAGTCCAAGCGGATCGACGGGCTGACCGGACGCTTGGCGAGAAGTCAAGACGGGTCGACGGGCTGACCGGACGTCTGGCAGGTAAGTGAGGTAAGGGGAGTGACTGTGAGGACGCGTTCCCGGGAAGGGGACATTAGGCGTCGATCCGGCTTAGATCCATTTCGGATGTCTAAGTCGAGATCGTGACTAGATTCCGGTCTCGGAAAGACGGAATCTAAGTCATACTCTTTTTATTTATTTGTTGAACTTTAACTGTGCTGACAATCTGTGTTGCAGGATATACATTTGCCTCGGACTAACTTTGTTTTGCAGGAAAAAGGAGTTTTCTGGAACAAGGTGGTCTGGGCGCCCGGAAGGCGAATTCTATCCAGCCGAGTCGTCGCCACGTGGAGCATTATGGTTTGTGCAGCTGCGTCACATTCCAGGCGCCCGGAAGGGATCCAGGCGCCTGGAACAGCATATAAAAGAAGCCCCAGACAGGAGCTTCAGGATCAATCAATTAAGCTGAGAACTCTTCTACTGCTGGTCTTGCTGCTCGACGTTCAGTGCGACGCCAACAAAGCTCCGACACTACGCTCCGTTCTTTTCCCTTTTGTCGGTATTTGTTTTTAGTTTTCATTAGCATTCACTGTACGATTCTTTTGTAATCATTATTTCGAATTGCTAGTGATTGCCCAACGAAAGTGGTCAAGGACCACGGGCCTTCGAGTAGGAGTCGTCACAGGCTCCGAACGAAGTAAAACAACTGTGTCTATTTTACTTTTCCGCTGCGCTTATACTCTTGTTTTGCGAATCGATATTCACTCCCCCCCTCTATCGAATCTAACGGTCCTACAAGTGGTATCAGAGCAGGTACCGCTCTGATTTGGTGCAACCACCAATCAGACAGGAGGTGAATTGTTTTTGTTTTTTTTTAATTAATTTTAAAACTGGTGTTTCGTTAACTTAATATTTCACTAATCAATTTAAATTAGTGCAACACGAATCTAGATTTTTTTTTCTATTTTTCTCTTCCCGCACTACTAATCCAAGACCAAGTCTTGGGATATTTTTTTTGGTTATTTACCTGTGCACAGAATGTCCCAACAAGAAGGATTCAGCACAGTGCGACCTCCACTCTTCAACGGGGACGACTTCCCTTACTGGAAGAAGCGCATGGAGGTCTACCTCAAAACAGACTTCGACCAGTGGATGAGCATTACGAAACCTTACAAAATTCCAGTGGACAACGCCGGGAATCTAGTGGATCCTGAAGACTGGACAGCAGATCTCAAGAAAAAAGCGTCAACAGAAAATAAAGCAATCAACACTCTACAGTGCGGATTGACAAGAGAATAACTGAACAGAGTCGGTCCACACAAAAACGCTAAAGAGCTATGGGACAAGCTGATCGAACTGCACGAGGGAACGAGTAACAAAACGAGACCTGCTTCTAAATAAAATTTTTAATATAAAAATGCAGGAAGGAGAAACCACGAATCAACTACACGCGAGGATCAAGGACATCCTCAACGGGCTTCATGCAATAGGCCACCAAATGGAGAACAGAGATTTAATAAGGTACGCTTTAAACGCTTTTCCACGTAATAGTTTGTGGGCATCAATAGTGGATGCCTACAAAATTTCTAAGAATCTTTCTAACTTAAAATTAGACGAGCTGTTTTGTGAATTAGAATTACACGAACAAACTAATGCTGGAGCCGAGAAAGGTATAGCACTATTTGCAGGTTCCTCCAAAGAAAAGCAAGCCTGAACTTGAAGAAGACTCCGATCAAGATTCTGAAGACGAAGAACACCTGGTGAACTTGGTAAGAAAAATGTTCACCAGGAGAAAGAGGAGCTTCAGCAAAAAGGATCTTCAAAAGATCAGCTCTCCCTCAGAATAAAAGAACGTGACTTGCTACGGCTGCAACAAAAAGGGACATTACAAGAACGAATGTCCAAAACTAAAGTTCGACAAACCAAAACCAACCAAAAAGAAGGCACTCAAAGCAACGTGGGACGACTCCTCGGACGAATCGGAGGAAGAAGAGCAGAAACATCAGAGCCACCTCGCACTGATGGCCCGCGAAGCCGAAACAGATAACGAGTCGGAAGATGAAGACGGGTCTGAACCCGAAACAAGCCACGAGTCCGTACTCATTTCCGAAGGCCCGAATGAGGTATACTTTAATTTAAACAAAATTTTTTTTAGAATTATTTCCTGTTTAAATAGAAAATTAACTAAATTAGAAAATGAAAACAAATCACTTCTTGAGGACAATCAAAACCTCAAGGAACAATCAAAGAATTCGAATCCAACTCAAGATCTAACACTTGAGGAAGAGAATTTATCATTAAAAAATGAAATAAACAATTTAAAAGAGATGTTAGAAAAATTCACAACAAGATCAAAAAATTTAGACTTAATCCTAAATAATCAAAAAGCATGTTATAATAAAACCGGACTAGGATATAAGTCGAATTCAAATAAAACCTTCAAATCATTAATAACCCAATACAAGTCAACCAATCTAGCTTGGGTTCCGAAAGCGTGTTTGACCACGCAAGTAGGACTTAATCAATATTATATACCTAAAGAAAAAATACATTATATAAAATTAAATAAACCAAACCAAAATCCAAAATACAAACATAAATCAAATTCAAAATCTAAACAGTTTAAAAACAACAAAATTATCACCAAGTTAACTATAACTATAAAAAGAATCGACACAAGCCTAAAACCAAAATCTAAATTAATGGCCAATAATTAGGAGGCTCCGGAATAGTGGCACCTCCAAAACTAACTAACCCGGCAGGTAATTAGGATTAGTTAAAAAGAGACCAAGTTTAACTTGAATCATGGTACTGGTAAAATTTTTGGATGATAGTACGTTAGGGAAGCTTGGGCATCGCATGTCTAGAAAGATATGGCTTCGATCTGGTGCATTTGGCCAAGTGGAACTGACCGAAGCTACCCTTAAACGAATCCTAACCAGTTAGACCAAGATTTAGTATTAAGTTCCGTGGATAGGACTATTCGGAAAACCTCGAAAGGTTGGTTACTTCTAATGATGTCCTTGTGACTCACCAAGCTTAGAAGTTTATCCGAAGAATGCCTATTTGTGGAAACCAAAGCTAAGTCTGAATCTAACACAAGTTAAAACAAAACTCTGTAATCAAACTAATTTCATCTCACAAAATCATAGGATTCCCTGATTGATAATATAGATCGGGTGAGATGAATAAGGCTTAAATTTTAATTTTAAAAGTTTTTTTTAATTTCAAAATTAATTTCAAAATTTTAATTTTAAACTTAAAAATTAATTTCAAAATTTTAATTTTAAACTTAAAAATTAATTTCAAAATTTTAATTTTAAACTTAAAAATTAATTTCAAACTTAAAAATTAATTTCAAAATTTTAATTTTAAACTTAAAAATAAATTTCAAAATTTTAATTTTAAACTCAAAAATTAATTTCAAAATTTTAATTTTAAACTCAAAAATTAATTTCAAAATTCTAATTTTAAACTTAAAAATTAATTTCAAAATTCTAATTTTAAACTTAAAAATTAATTTCAAAATTTTAATTTTAAACTTAAAAATAAATTTCAAAATTTTAATTTTAAACTCAAAAATTAATTTCAAAATTTTAATTTTAAACTTAAAAATAAATTTCAAAATTTTAATTTTAAACTCAAAAATTAATTTCAAAATTTTATTTTAAACTTAAAAATTAATTTCAAAATTTTAATTTTAAACTTAAAAATTAATTTCAAAATTCTAATTTTAAACTTAAAAATTAATTTCAAAATTTTAATTTTAAACTTAAAAATTAATTTCAAAATTTTAATTTTAAACTTAAAAATTAATTTCAAAATTTTAATTTTAAACTCAAAAATTAATTTCAAAATTTTAATTTTAAACTTAAAAATAAATTTCAAAATTTTAATTTAAAACTCAAAAATTAATTTCAAAATTTTAATTTTAAACTTAAAAATTAATTTTTAAATTTTAATTTTAAACTTAAAAATTAATTTCAAAATTCTAATTTTAAACTTAAAAATTAATTTCAAAATTTTAATTTTAAACTTAAAAATTAATTTCAAAATTTTAATTTTAAACTTAAAAATTAATTTCAAAATTTTAATTTTAAACTCAAAAATTAATTTCAAAATTTTAATTTTAAACTTAAAAATAAATTTCAAAATTTTAATTTTAAACTCAAAAATTAATTTCAAAATATTAATTTTAAACTTAAAAATTAATTTCAAAATTTTAATTTTAAACTTAAAAATTAATTTCAAAATTTTAATTTTAAACTTAAAAATTAATTTCAAAATTCTAATTTTAAACTTAAAAATTAATTTCAAAATTTTAATTTTAAACTTAAAAATAAATTTCAAAATTTTAATTTTAAACTCAAAAATTAATTTCAAAATTTTAATTTTAAACTTAAAAATAAATTTCAAAATTTTAATTTTAAACTCAAAAATTAATTTCAAAATATTAATTTTAAACTTAAAAATAAGTTTCAAAATTTTAATTTTAAACCTAAAAATAAATTTCAAAAATTTTATTTTTAAAAATTAATTTCAAAATTTTAATTTTAAACTTAAAAATAAATTTCAAAATTTTAATTTTAAACTTAAAAATTAATTTCAAAATTTTAATTTTAAACTTAAAAATTTTTTCAAAATTTTAAAACTTAAAAATTAATTTCAAAATTTAACTTTAAACTTAATTTCAAAATTTTATTCAAACTTAAAACTTAACTTCAAACCTAATTTTAAAAAAAAAAAAAAAAAAAAAGTCAAAAACCAGGGCCGGGTGCCCCTGGTATTCCCCGCCCTAGCAACCCCGGGCGCCCGGAAGGGATCCGGGCGCCCGGAGTCCCCTATAAATAAGGGGCAGCAGGCGCCCCCAACCTTTGCCCCACCAATTCTCACTTTTGCCAAGGTTCACTTTGAACCTCAGTGCGAAAGTACTCTAAATCAAAATTTTCTTGCCGTGAAGACGTTGTTGCGATTCAACCGAGGTCGTCAAATCTATATTTTTCGATGGCTCCTCGGTAAATAAAATACTTCCCCTCTCTAAAATCTTATTAGAATTTGTCTTCTCAATTTTTTAGAATATTCTTTTATTTATATACAGTAGGAAACGAACAAATACTGGTGCTGGACCCTCCAATGCTAATACAGACCCTAGGTTTCCCACAGACGAACTTAGGATTAAGTTTGAGTCCACCATTTATAAGACCATTAGGACTACCTGCATAGATAGATCGTTCTTTCTAAGGTCATGTCCCTCTGCTTTAGAGGTTATAGGCCACTATAACTTAAGGAACCTTGTTGAATGTACCAGTCCAATAAACATAAGTCTGTGTGCCGAATTTTGCAATAACCCAGTAAAAATAGACGATCTCACCTATACCACTAGGGCAGCAGGCACTGATATCATATTTTCCCCTACGACTATCCGAGAGTTTTTAGAGTTGCGTCCATCTACTTGCTCCTTTTTGTGCTATCCTCCGAGGGAGCTACCGTTCGAAGATCCCTACTCACATATTACTCTCGATACGATTTATTCATATTTTTTCGGGGGAGAGAGAGATCCCACGGTGACACAGTTTAGGTCAGTAGAACTTCGAGTCCAGGACTACGCTCTTTATAGGGTTGTAGTCCTTTGCCTTTTACCACTGACTACTCGGGACATCGCTGTGATGCGTCCATTCCATTCGTTCTTACTTTATGCCTTGATTCATAAGTTAGACATTGACATCAGCCTACATATCTTCTCCACCATCATCTATTCAGCTGGATTTGTGACTGACAGTCGAGTCCATATACCATTTGGTCACATTCTGACAGCCTATATGTCCTCGTTGCACATTGATATCACTAGGGGAGACGTTGCCCATATGACCGAGTTCGATGTTATAGCCGCTCGGAACTTTTCCCTAGCCGGCATCCATATAGATAGAGATGACGGGACTATGTCTTGGCGGAGGGGCACGGCACCACCCGATCAGACGCGGTGGGCGAGTTCATGCTCACTATTTCGAGGAAGCCGCACGGCTCCACCACCACCCAGCTCGAGCACCACGACCGCTCCCGCACTCTAGCCGACCGTATGGCCGGACTAGAGAGCTATGGCGAGTCTCCAAGGAGAACTCTGATTTTCATCGGGACATACGGCGAGAGGTTGCCGAGTTACGAGTGCCGAGAGACCCGACACACTGAGATGATGGCACTTCTTCGATCCTTGGGATCTGGACCACCCCCTTCATCATCTCAGTAGCCTTAGTCATGACCTACTTCTGTAGCTACACTACTTGTAAAATATTTTGGATTTATCTAGTGGCATTTCAAACTTACATTGAATATGTTCTATCTTAATAGGTTAGGATCTTTCAAAAATACTTTCAAAAATGATTTTACCAACTTATAGGCTAAACTTGTTTGTTTTCAAACTTTCCATTTTTAGACTTTCAAAAACAGTTTTGGCCTTAGATTAGTTTTGAATCCTTAGAAAGCATGTACCCATAGGACTAGTTATTGAGCATCTCACCAACACCCTAGGTTTACCTTGATTGTGTTTGACAAACATAGAAAGGGGTGAGATGCATAGGCCAACTGTCTGGACTTAAGATGCTTATTTCAGTGCATCAACAAAAGTCTGGAAGTTAAATACAACTCAGATATTAATCAGATTAAAGTTCATCAGTCAAGTCAAACACTGACTGGTTATAATTAACTTAATCTGACTAACCAAGTGAAAGCTACTATCTTCTGATAGTTAGTTAGTACCTAATTGGTTAGACAGCTGGTTAGAGTTAAGTATCAAGTTCAGGGGGAGAATTAACTCAAATTTTGTGTGTTTGAAAAATACTTTTTAAAACCTAACATATGTTTGAACATTGATTTACAAAAAGTTAAATTTAACTAAGTATTTGAAAAATGTGAAAGTTTAATCCCACCCAATTTTCAAATTTAGCCTCTATCAAATTAGCCTTAAAAATTAATGTTGGCAAAAATTTTATTTCTTGAAAAATTATTTAATTTTTGCTTTGTTTTGAAAAATCGAAGTTGAAAATTTTCCTTTTTTGAAAAGTAGATGTTACTTAAACATAAAAAGTAAATTTGAAAAACCTATTTTTGAAAATTTCCACAAGCTTAAGAGTTAAACTTGATCAACTTTTCAAAACTCAACTTGTCTCCCCCCAGTCAACTTGACTATTTTTTACTTGGTGTTAAAAATTACACTTTTATCTTTCAAATTTTGACCAAACTTAGATATTTTTTTTACCTATTACAGTAACTCTTCACTATGATTATTTACCTCTGTTCATTTTTTTGATGAATGCCAAAGGGGGAGAAGGGTTAGGTGGTTAAGTTAGCTAAACCAATTTGAAAACACAAACTAACTTTAAAACCACACAAATGCATGTTGCTTCTTGCATATGTTTTCACTAACTTAAATCAAGTTGTCATTCCATCAAAAAGGGGGAGATTGTTGGTGCGGGTAGCACTAACGGTCTAACCCAGGTTTTGATGAATGACAAATAGGTTAAGTTAGTTTTGTTGTTGTCTGACACTTTGATCAAGTGTGCAGGAAAAGTCCAGACAGGTCGACGAGCTGACCGGATGTCTGGCACGAAGTCCAGCTAGGTCGACGGGCTGACCGGATAGCTGGCGAGAAGTCCAAGCGGGTCGACGGGCTGACCGGACGCTTGGCGAGAAGTCCAGCTAGGTCGACGGGCTGACCGGATAGCTGGCGAGAAGTCCAAGCGGGTCGACGGGCTGACCGGACGCTTGGCGAGAAGTCCAGACGGGTCGACGGGCTGACCGGACGTCTGGCAGGTAAGTGAGGTAAGTCACTGGAGGGGAGTGACTGTGAGGACGCGTTCCCGGGAAGGGGACATTAGGCGTCGATCCGGCTTAGATCCATTTCGGATGTCTAAGTCGAGATCGTGACTAGATTCCGGTCTCGGAAAGACGGAATCTAAGTCATACTCTTTTTATTTATTTGTTGAACTTTAACTGTGCTGACAATCTGTGTTGCAGGATATACATTTGCCTCGGACTAACTTTGTTTTGCAGGAAAAAGGAGTTTTCTGGAACAAGGTGGTCCGGGCGCCCGGAGGGGATCCGGGCGCCCGGAGATCCGGGCGCCCGGAAGGGATCCGGGCGCCCGGAAGGCGAATTCTATCCAGCCGAGTCGTCGCCACGTGGAGCATCATGGTTTGTGCAGCTGCGTCACATTCCAGGCGCCCGGAAGGGATCCAGGCGCCTGGAACAGCATATAAAAGAAGCCCCAGACAGGAGCTTCAGGATCAATCAATTAAGCTGAGAACTCTTCTACTGCTGGTCTTGCTGCTCGACGTTCAGTGCGACGCCAACAAAGCTCCGACACTACGCTCCGTTCTTTTCCCTTTTGTCGATATTTGTTTTTAGTTTTCATTAGCATTCACTGTACGATTCTTTTGTAATCATTATTTCGAATTGCTAGTTATTGCCCAACGAAAGTGGTCAAGGACCATGGGCCTTCGAGTAGGAGTCGTCACAGGCTCTGAACGAAGTAAAACAACTGTGTCTATTTTACTTTTCCGCTGCGCTTATACTCTTGTTTTGCGAATCGATATTCACCCCCCCTCTATCGAATCTAACGGTCCTACAGATAACTCTTAGCATATTACTGATCAATCACAGGTCGAGCGAGCACCCACGTGCACATATATGCTCGGTCGGGCAAAGCTCACCCAAGCATAAAGGCATTTAGCCTTATATAAGATTCTCAGCATATAACCAGTCGACCACAGGCTAAGCGAGCACCCACATGCTTATATATGCTTGGCTGGGCGAAGCCCGCCCGAGCATAAAGGCATTTAGCCTTATATATAACTCTCATCATATTACCGGTCGACCACAGACCGAGCGGGCACTTACATGCTCATATATGCTCAGTCGGGCAAAGCTCGCTCGAGTATAAAGACATTTAGCCTTATATAAGATTCTCAGCATATTACCAGCCAACTGCAGGTTGAGCAGCCACCCATGTGCTCATATATGCTCGACCGAGCAAAGTCTACCCGAGCATAAAGACATTTAGCCTTATATATAACTTTCAGCATATTATCGGTCGATCGCAGGCTGAGCGAGCACCCATGTGCTCATATATGTTATGATCGAAATGTACTAGAGGGGGGAGGTGAATAGCTCTTTGTGCTTGTTGATATGCTTCTTAGATGATGTGCAGTGGAATAAACAACAAGAAACATACTCACAACGCTAACACTGAGATTTACTTGGTATCCACCTTAAGAAGAGGTGACTAATCCAAGGATCCGACCCTCACTCACTCATCCACTATGGAAACACTCCTTTACGGTAACTACTGAAGGTGGAGAAGCCTTGTACAAGCTCACACACAAAGATATACAAGAAGAACAAAATACAAGCTAATACAATATCAAATCTTACAAGATTTACACGGCAGAAACCCTAGTTTGTTTTTCTTCTTGCTTGAATACACCTCTTGACCTGCTTGGAAGTGCAATAACACTCCTCTCTAAGCCTCCAAGATCTGGTGTGTGTCGGTGAACTCAGTGGAGAATGGATCGTGAAGAACAGAGAAGAAGCGCTTGAAGTCGTGGAATCGATCAGGCGATCGATTGGAATGGTTTAGTGGAAAGACTTGGTGAGTGAAGCCAAACACGTGGAAATCCAGGTGGGTTAAGGTTGACCGGACACCTAGTGTGGGAAGTCCAAGTAGGTCAAAGGGTTGACTAGATACTTGGCACAAGGAAATCTAGATGGATCAAGGATGACCGAACATCTGGTGGAAGGAAGTCCAAGTGGGTCATGAAGGACCAGACACTTGGCACAAGATGGTAAGTCCAAGTGGGTCAAGGTTGACCGGACATTTGGCACGAGAAGAAAAGTCTAAGTGGTCAAAGAGATTGACCGAACACTTGGTAAAGAAGTCCTAGCAGGTCAAGGGTGATCGGATGCTAGGCATAATATTTCAATAGGTCACGGTTGACCGGATGTTGGAATTGGAGACCTTGAACTTAGTTTAGGCAAGTCAAAGGTGGTTCAATCAATCAACCGATTGATTGAACCAAAGTCCAATCGATCAATTGATCGATTGGATGTGTGACGCGAAGAAAGATGGCCCAATCGATCGGTCGATTGATTGAGAGCTTATGTCACGCACAGAAGCTTTCCCAATCGATCAACCGATCGATTGGGAACCTCCAATCGATCGGTTGATCGATTGGGGACAAGCTGGATTTCTTGCGCGATCGCGAGAAAGCCTGAATCGATTGGTCAATCGATTCAGGATATTTCCAAAGAGCACAGAGGCGCTCTGAATCAATCGACCGATCGATTCAAAGCCTCCCCAATCGATTGAGAGCAAATTCAATCGATTGAGATCCGACCATTGCGCAGGTTATAGTTGTTGTCGAGTATCTTCTCCGCAGATCTTCAACTCCACACTCAACGATACTTTTCGAGCTCTCACGGTCAGTTCTTGAAGGTTCTTGGAGGCAAGTGCTGGTGTACTTCCAAGGTTTAAGAGGCAACAACAAGCAACAAGTAAGCAAGAAGAAAGAGTTTTTCTTTGTATCTTTGTATTTTCTTCTTGCGTGTGTTGTATTTTTGTTGTGTGGGTTTGTGCGAGGCTTCTCTGCCTCCGGCTGTGACTGAGAAGGAATATTTCATTAGTGGAGAGTGAGTCATGTGTGAATCGTTGTATTAGTCACCTCATCTTGAGATGGATACCAAGTAAATTCAAGTCTTAGCATTGGAGAGCTTGTTTCAAGTCTATTTCTGCTGCATATCATCATCGAAGCAAGCAACGAATGCATGACGAGCTATTCTACCCCCCCCCCCTCCCCTAGCACATTTCGACCCTAACAATATATGTTTGGTTGGGCAAAGCCTCCTGAGCATAAAGACATTTAGCCTTATATATATATAACTCTCAGCATATTACTTGTTGACCGCAGGCTGAGCGAGTGCCTACGCGCTTATATATGCTCGCCTGGGCAAAGCCCGCTTGAGCATAAAGACAGGTTTAACAAAAGATAGTCTTAATATACGACCGACTTGAATGACTAACCGAGACATATTCGACAGGAGACATTCTTAACAGTATATACGACCGGCTTGAACGACCGACCGAGACATATTCAATAGGAGGCATTTTTAATAGTATATACGACCAACTTGAATGATCGGCCGAGACATATTCAACTGAAAGTATTCCTAAACAGTATATACGACCGACTTGAACGACCGACCGAGACATGCTTAATAGAATATTTGGCAAAAAATATCTTCTAGAAGTCTCTTCAATTATGATGGTGTGCCCCTATTATAAATACAAGTCATAAATGACAAAATGGATACATCTGGGGTACAGAAAAGATTCTTTAAAGGATTATTGTATGAAATATAGAAGATGACTTCATCTCCTAATAAACCCTAATGAACTGGGGACCACTTCACGACTACGAAGGTCAGGTGAGATAGTATAAAGAGGGGGATCCTCTCCGTTGGCGAGGTACACAAATTCTAGCATCTAAACTCTGTTTCACTTCAGTTACTGTTCTTCTTCTTCCATCTGTGAGAGGAACTGACTTGAGCGTCAGAGGGCCTAGCTAGGGATCTCCACCCCGGTCTTAGGTCACTAACGTTTTGTTAGCTCGTCTCATTGTGCACAGGAGCATTGAGGAGTTTCTTCAGATCTTCGGAGTTCATCTTCATCGGAGGTCATCGTCATTCATAAAAGTCAGTGCTTATCTTCGCAGATCTCAGACAGGATCAATTGTCATTACCCTCCTGACAAACTCAACAGAAGTGCCTGAATATTGAGTTTGAATGCTAACTTGGTGAAGCGCTGTCTGGATAATAGCTTGATAAATATATCAGCAATTTGATTTTCAGTAGAGATGTAAGAAACTGAAAGTTGTCAGTCAACACACGCTCATGAACAAAATGAAAATCAATCTCTACATGGTTGGTATGAGAATGAAAAATAGGATTTGTCGCAAGATAAGTAGCTCCAATATTATCACACCATATTTTGAGCGTAGTAGTTGGGGAAAAGTGTAATTCCAAAAAAATATATTATAGCCAAATAATTTATGACGTTGCATTAGCTATAGCTTTATATTCAACTTCAATATTTGAACGAAAGACTATAGGTTACTTCTTTAAAAGCCAGGAAACAAGATTTTGCCCAAGAAGTATAGCATATCCACTAGTAGAATGTCTATCCTCAGGAGATCTAGTACAATTTGCATCACTGTAGGCAATCAATTCTCGTGAGGACTCACGATATAAAATAAAATAATGTAGAATAGTGTCTTTAAGATGTCAAAGAATTATCTTAACACATTATCGATGGTGTTCAGTAGAAGCATGCATAAATTAATAGTCACGATTGACAATGAAAGCAATATCGGGTCATGTAATGATGATATATTGTAGGGCACCAACAATGCTTTAGTAGGTCTGGGAGTCAGCCATTGAAGAGGAGGATGAAGGTGCAGTGAAACCTCTTTCAATGATTAGTATGGAGATAGGATGTGCATCATTCATTTTAGCTCATTGTAGAAGTCCAATAATATATTTACTCTGAGAGAGAAGACAACTTTCAGAATGTAAGAGAAATTATATGTCAAGGAAAAAACGAGCATTGCCAAGATCCCGAATAGAAAACTCTTGACGAAGAAGATGGAGTAAAGTAGTAATGTCGTTTTGATCACTACCAGTTATTAAGATATCATCCACATAAATTAGAATAAATATTAAAAATTTCTCATTAAATTATAGAATAGGGAATAGTCAATTTTTTAGTCAGAAAATCCCTAAGTATGAAAGTCAGATAGATAGACGATGAAATCATGCACGAAGTGCTTGTCGAATACCATATATAGATTTCTGAAGTTGACAAACATGTGTTGAAAGTTGCAGGTGGATGAATCTAGGTGGTTGCTCCATAAAAATAGTTTCTTCAAGGTGTCCATGAAAGACTTTGGGACTTCATAGAATGTAACAATGTTGTAATAATAATCAGATATTATAATTTGATTGTGTGATTTGCTATAATTTATTTAGTGTATATGATTTTGTTACATTCATATAAGATCTCGGTGAGCATGTTGACAAGTTGAGATTGGTCCATTCACATATATAATTATTTCTGTTTGTTGAGTACAGATAGAGGTAAGACCATTACTTATGGGACAACTTACGTAGCTGTGAATAGAGACAGATCTATAAGTGAAGGTCGCTTTGATAATTGTGTCAAGTTGAGATCATTTATGTGTTAATAATAATCGAAGTAAATGCACCCACCATTTACTGAACCTGTTGAAGTCCAGATTGGAATTCATATATTGAATTCAGGATTAAACATTAGGTATGTCTATATCAAAATCTGTACGAAGTTAAATTTGAGGAAAATATGTGCTCATTTTAGTAAAGAGAATAACATCGTAGCATGTAATTCATAATACATGTGCTATTGCAACAATAAAGGTAGTAGGAGAATGGATCTCTGTTTCTCTACTATGTGAGACCTTTAAGATTATAAGTTAATCTCAATTTTACCCTTAGTGACTATTTACTATTTACTTAAAGTTGTAATCAATGTCTGCTACTTTAGCATATATCCTATGACTATGGATGATTCGGTCTATGGAGCATAACTAGGAAAGCAACTAATTAGAATGAATAGATTCTATCCAAAAAGGAAGATTAAATAGATTTACATCTTTTTGATGTTATTCACTGATCGACCTATTTCTGTTATGTATAGAAACGATTGTGAATATTGAATATGGAACATGCTCTTAACATAATAGTCATCATAAGAGATTAGAGATATTCATATTGATATAAATACAGATTATTTAATTTGAGTAAATAGTAAGACATAGATATCTCCAAGATAATAGATATGTGTCATTGGGAGATTGAATGTTTCCTAGATAATGGATATGTACTGTCAGGAAAGAGGCTATGTGCCATGATGAATATATCTTTAATTCATTTGGAAGAACAACTAAGTAGAGTGTAACAACTTTATTAGTATTGATCGCTCTAAGAGCAGCTATGCAAAGTGTAACAATCTTCTTAGCAACTATCGTTCAATGTACTTACTATCGCACGAATCATTTTCTTTAAGTATAGATTGGATGTTCTGATATGATCTTTGTGACTAAACTTTTATATAGTCTATGTGACTTATTTAGTCTTTATGGCTAACTGGTTTTAGTAACTTACTTGGATGAACTAATTTTAGTGACTTACCTTGAACGAGTGAGAGATGTAGGAAATGAAAATGTGGGCATGGCCACGTTGCTTACTTTCTTTTGGGAAAAAGTCTCTTTTACTCATGGGATAATTCCTATTATAAAGGGTGCATCAAAATGTGGTTCACATGTGGAAGAGTTGTAGCATCTGAGGCTACGGGATTTAGTCTGTGAAATTGTAAAGAGTTTTCCAATTCTGTGATCGTTCTTCCTATAGCAAGATACGTCTTCCTCTATCCAGTATTTTTTCCTCTTCAAATTTCATCGCAACAAGATATAAGTTATTATTATTTTATACCGTAAATTTCAATTATAATTCTTTCAGACTAAGAGGGGATTTAACTCCCCACGAGTTTGTCGGAACCGCAGCTCCAATCTTCTAGGGTTTTTATTTTTTAAAAGCCACTTAGCTTTTATTTTTATTTTTTTAATACGAAAGGTATTAATAGTCTTTTCTTTTTATAAGGCTGAAGGCTCACATGATTTTCCTCTTAAAATTTTCTACTTTCCTGTCTTCTCCCTCTTCCTTCATCCTTCTTCCTCTTTCCCATTTCAAACTATTCCTAATCAGTAACTATCCAACCTCTAAAAATAAATTATATATATTTATTTAACTACACTAAAAAATTAGCAATACAATTCAACACAACGGGCATTTTTTTTCGTGATTCCGCTGGAAAACTTTCGTCGATTGTTCTGATACATGTGACCATACACAAGAAGTGTAGTCAGTTAGGTTCGACGAAGTTACAAATTTTAACAATAGTGAGAATTGATGGTCATTTACTAGTACTAAAAACTATTAAATCATCATTTTTTAAGTGACATAATAATAGGAATATATAATTTAGAATAGAAAAAATGATTTAATAAATTTTAAGAAAACCTAGACGATCTTAAAATTGTGAGAATTATCGAAAAATAGATAAATAGATAAAAGGACAAAAACCTTAAATTTAAGAAATATATTTCAGGGAGCAAAATGATTTTTTATATTTAATTATTTATTATTATTTTTTTAATAAAAAATAATATGTTCAAAAAAAAAAATCTGAATGAAAAATTTAAAAATAGATACATAAAATGATAGGACCCACAAAAAATGAAATGATTGACCATGAATTTATATATCTATCCATAAATTTTTTCTTGAAATTTTTTTCTTAACATATCATTACTCTTTCTTAATTACCCGAGTAAGTATATTTATAAGCCCTTGTTTTAGTCCAATGAAAGTTTGAGGGGCTTTCTCTTATTGAGCAGGAGTGAGTTCGGATCATTAGCTAGGGTTGACTTGAGTCTGGATCGGAGTTAAGAAGTCTTTATTTTATATATATTTGTATATATAATTTTTTTATATTTTTATTTTCTTATCTTGACCGATCGGATGTTTAGGGGTTTTTTTTTTTTTTTATCCCGATCCGGCCCGTGCCGGAACCTCTAAAAGAGCGCTCTTGGCTACCACCGCCACGGGGCTTCGCAATCCTCTCTCGCCGCTCCTCTCCGCTTCGCATCCTCTCGCCGAAGAACTCAGCCGGAAACATCGTCGGGTATACATCTGGATATTGATTTTGATTCTGAGCAAGATTTTTACCTAAATAAATTTATCGTTTTTAATGATTGTTGGACTTTCTATTTAGGGTTTGTAGGTAGTTCAATCCTTCGCAGCCATGTCTGTCACAGCCGGTGTTAGCGACGCCGTGATCGCCATCCGAGACAAGCTCCGGGGAAAGATCGGGCAGACCAAAGTCAAGAGGTACTGGCCTGGAAAAGCTCCGGAATGGGCAGAAGATCTCGATGAGGACGAGGACCTCAGGGCCTCCAAGTTGGCTTCTCTCGAGAAGGCCTTCCCTATTCGGGAAGATGCGGATGTACCACAGAAGGATGATCGTCGGCTGAGGCGTCTCGCCGAGCTCCGAGCCGAGAACAAGGAGGAGGTGAGGAATGATCACAGGAGGATACGGCAAGCTGAGATTATCTCGACAATCGAGGAGGAGAATGACAGGCAGGAAAGGTTGGAGATGGAAGAGGATGATGAGGATGCTATTGAGGAGAGGAGGCGTAGGATTAGAGAGAAATTGCTACAGAGAGAGCAGGAAGAAGCTGCTCTTCTCCCTATAGAAGAGGAGGAAGAAGTAGAAGAGGAGGAGGAGGAGGAGGAATCTGAGTACGAGACAGATTCTGAGGAGGAGCAACTGGGTATTGCAATGGTGAAGCCAGTCTTCATTCCCAAGTCTCAGCGGGATACAATCGCAGAGCGTGAGAGAATTGAGGAGGAGGAAAGGCGACTCGAGGAGTTAGTGAAGAAGAGGTTGGATGAGAGAAAGGTTGAGACCAAGCAGATTGTGGTGGAGGAGATTAGAAAGGATGAAGTGATTCAAAAGAATTTGGAGGCGGAAGCAAACATCTCAGATATTGACACCGATGATGATATGAATGAGGCTGAAGAGTATGAAGCTTGGAAGACTAGGGAGATTGCAAGAATCAAGAGAGAAAGAGAGGACAGGGAAGCTAGATTGAAGGAGAAGGAAGAGATCGAGAAGGTTAGGAATATGACCGAGGAAGAGAGGAGGGAATGGGAAAGGAAGAATCCAAAGCAACTTCCTGTGCCGAAGCAGAAGTGGAGGTTTATGCAGAAGTATTATCACAAGGGTGCCTTCTTCCAATCTGGTGTTGATGACATTGCAACAACAGCAGGTACAGATGATATCTTTCGGCAAGATTTCTCTGCACCGACTGGCGAAGACAAGATGGATAAGAGCATTCTGCCTAAGGTCATGCAAGTGAAGCACTTTGGACGAAGCGGAAGGACCAAGTGGACTCATCTTGTTAACGAGGATACAACTGATTGGAATGCCCCGTAAGTTCTCCATTTACTTTCCTCAATCTTCATTGTCAATCTATAATTTGGTGCCAATTAGTATATGACTTCTATCATGTGATATAAGCATATCATATTACTTTCAAGAAATGACCATGTGAATCTCAAAATAACTGATCTTATTGCATTAAACAAAAAAAGGGGTTCATCCTGGAAACTTTTAAAGTTATCTTTTTTAATATTATGTATCCAGCAGGAAACATCACAGTGACACATCTAGATTGACTTGCGTTTCTTAACTCTTCTGCTAATATTTAGTTTGGTTATGGTAGTACTATATTTCTTGTGTCACAATGATATTAACATTTGTTCATTGTCTTACTATGAAGAAATAGCCATGGCAATATTGGAAATATTATCTTTGCATGAAATGCCATCCTGAAAACTTGGTTAGACACTTTTGTCTCTTATCTTTTAGTAAAAAGTGTCACATGTAACCATGAATTAAAACTTTTCCTTGTAGTTGTGGAATATTGTTCATTTTGTGTTTGGTTTTAGAGTTTCAGTTGTCAGTAGCATTCCTTGAGATTGACTCATCTTTTACTCTGCTCTTAATATCTGAGTTAATAATATCTTAGTATGCATCTTTCATGATGGTGATATTAACAGTCACTACTTGCCATGTTTATTGTTGAAATATGAAGGAATGAGTTTGATAATTGCAAAAAATCCATCTTATGGACGAAGTTTAAAATGTTTTCTTGAGGACTTTGTCCAATATACATTTTTTCGGCGTCCGTTAAGTAAGGGTTATTTTGGTGGGATTAGTACCTGATGAATTTTCTAGCTAAATGTCATTTAAGATATTTGAACATTAATCTCAAATAATTGGAATTAAATCTTACGATGAGATTTCAGATCAAGTGACCTTTTTTATCTTCTTCTTACAGGTGGAGTATGAATGGCCCACTTCGATCCAAGTACAATGCAAAAATGGCAGGGATGAACGCACCAATCGAAAAACCAAAAGGAAGTAAGAAGTTGAAGGACTGGGAGATGAAGTAGATTCTTGTTACTCTTCTAGTGTTTTATATGGCAAAAGTAGTTTGAGTGATCTTACTCTAGGAAACGAGATACTATATTTGTCTCTGGATGTTTGCTAAGCTGCATGCTGGCTGGCTGGCTGGCTGACTTGGAAACCCTAACTATCAATTTCACTGTCCGACTAGAAATCCTAAATATTATTTTCATTTTATAAGCTACTTGAACGTGTAATTCTCGGTCTGTTTCAATTGGCAATGGATCTGTTGCCTTGATGGCCTGTAGCGGGTGTATCCTTTCATGGACTTGAATGCGTAGTCGGAGTTGAATTGCTACTGTTTGATATCATTTCAATCTTTAAACCGTGTGATTTTGTGATCACAAGTTACGAAAACAGTAGCTGATGACAAGGGAAGGGCATCTTTATAGGGAAGGTTTGTAATTTAACAGGGATAGTAAAATTTTAAATTTGCTCTTTTATTTTTAGTACCGGTTATAATGATCGGATTCAAGAGATAATATGATAGTTAAAATTAATAAGACGTGGTGGTCAAAATTAATAGAGGAGGATATCTCTTCATCGGGTTTTGATTGGTTGTCTAGTGTTAAGGTTTGTCGAATCGGCTTGGTCAGATTTAAGTCGCGTGGAGAAAATTTGATCGACCCTTAAGTCGATCGGCTATAAAGGATTTAGTGCTCTACCCTTAAACTAAAGAGATAACGTCACTTAATAACCGATCGAGTTTAAGGATGGTCGTCCTTACAGGGCACCTGAAATGACTGATCCACCCCACATTTGATTAGTTATAGACATGGTCGAAGGAAGGGTCAAGCTCCTTACTCTATATAAGCCTTTTTACATACGCCCGGTCGACTTGATCATCGGTTGACCCTGTGAGTATCTAGTCAATAATAGAATCGGACGGGTTCATATGCCTCTATACCCATCTCTTCTATGCATAAGTATAAGATATCTTTATAAACCTGGTCAAAATGCCAAGGGCACATTACATACAAAGTATTATATACCAATCGGAGAAAGGGTCGATTAGGCATAAGGTACATTAGCTCAAAATACTGATCGAATCTCTCAAAGCACAATTTCATTTCTCCAGAGTCCATTGTACGCCCGGTGGGATAAAGGATCAACCGAGCCTAAGACGCTTATCTTCATATTGTTGCCCGGACGGATCTATAACACGCACAGATTACCAGATAGATTACTGTACGCCCAAGACATCACATTATTTCTCGAATGAATTTTTACATAGCCTTCCATACATAATAAGACATTTTAATGCAATGACACACATAAAAGATGACCAACCTCATAGGCTGGCTTGGACATACACAACCCACAACATAATCAAAGAATCCTAACAACTTGTCAGAATAACAAACACGTGTCAGAAAATATTCTTTTGGAAATTCTTAGGGACCATCTTGTCTACTATTAGCAAATTATTTATAACATCATTGATCCGGTAGTAAGAGCGGGCCCCCCCCTTCTCTTGCAAAGTCAACGCCAAATGGAAGTCACCGGAACAGCCGCCCACCCAGAGGAGAGTGTGGTCCGACCGGACGGACGGCCATAGGTGGCCGGTCCCACTGGACTGCCGGTCGGCCGATGGAATCGAGTACCCGGAAGGGTCCGGCCGGTTTGCACTTATAGTTGGTAGGCACCCTGTCAAATCGGGGTTCCGACGCTCAGTTAAAAAGGTCATGGACCGAGCTGACCTTTTGACCGATCACAGTCATAAAGCACCCCTGTTTGTTAGTCTCCACAAAGCACAAGTAAACCACTGCGGATGTCCGGTCGGATGTTTAGGTATCTTTCCGCTCGGACTACAAGTTTGGAGCAAAGGAAAGGGCCAGAGGATTTCTTTCTCTGACAACCTGTAGGTTTCACGTGTGTGTCATGCTCCAAATCTTGTGACAGGGATTCTGTCCCATCGAGGGCATGCTTTGATTGTAGCGATATGGGTCGTAAACTTTCTGACCGCCGCGTACCTAGGAAAGGACCGAGCGGCCGCATACCTAGGATAGGACAGGGACACTTATGCACCTTGGTACGCGTGCTCAAACCTTTCACACTCTATATAAAGAACCTCGGTTTCATCGACAGAGGATGATGGTATGTACTCGAGACTGAGCCACCTTGTTCATCGTGATTTACCGACTTGAGCGTCGGAGGGTCGTGCCGGGAATCGACTTCTGTGCGAGATAGCCGAGCATCTCGACACTAGTTGGAGACCTACATCGGCGAGCCTTGGAGCGTCAGCGTCCACTGATTCCCGGTTCTGACAGGATCAAATTGGCGCCGTCGTGGGAACGCCTCCCGCATCCGGCGAGACAATGGACGAGGCCGGACGACAAGCACGTGGCGCTTAAGGGAGGAACTCGGCGGTCGAGATAAGGGCCGCCAAACTCGTGGAGCAAAGCAAAAGCATCCGCCGAAGCGGAGCAACAAGCAACGTCGCGTCGGGGCCGAAGCACCTCCGACCACCGTCGCATTCCACCGGGCCTTATTTCGCACCCCTGGAGCCACGCCAGCCCGGAGAGATATAGGATCTTCCTCGGATGAAATGCCAAGGCGGGATGACAGGAAGGGGAAAGCTCCCCGGACGGACTCATCTCCCGAGAGGACCAACCGCCAATTTTCGGAAGCCATTCTGCGAGATCCTCTGCCCAAGCACCACGTGCCCCCTACGATCGGCGAGTATAATGGAACAACGGACCCGGATGAGCATTTGGGTAAGTTTGATAATAACGCCACGCTCCACCAATACACCGATGGAGTGAAGTGCCGAGTCTTCCTTACCACGCTCTCGGGGTGGTTCCGGAGGTTACCGGACGGATCCATCACAAGCTTCAAGGACTTCCGAACGGCCTTCCTCCACCACTTCGCCAGGCGTTATCAGAAAACAAGCGTTAGCTTGTTCGCCATCAAGAAGAACCAAAAGAATCGCCCGAGCTTACATCCGATTCAACCAAGTGGCGATGGACATCCCAACAGCCACATCGAAACGATGATGAACGCCTTCACACAAGGCCTTGTTGATGGGGACTTCTTCAGTCGCTCATCCGAAGCCGCCCGAGACTATGATCACATGCTACATCGCGCCAACGAATACATAAACGTGGAAGAAGCGCAAGCCGCCGGAAAAAGAAGCTCCAACCGAGCGTGCACTTGTTCATGCCGAGCGAAACCGCTCAGGAACCACCTAGAGGACCAAGGGTCGAAGCAATCGATCTCCCCACACCAGATCGCACGTGCAAGAAGTGGCTGCCCGCCCAAGCCAAAGAAGAGGTGGACCCCAATGTTCGCAAATTCCACCAAACGGATACGCACAACACGAGGGATTGCCGAAGCCTTCCCTTTGTGTCCAATCCTGTCCCCGGAGAGCCGAACGACGGTCTCCTCCCCTCAACACGAGGCAAAGGACCCAGGAAGCCGACCGGACCCGCATAGAGAGGCGACATCACCATACGTCCGATCGGCATAGATCCCCAAGACAGGAGAGTCGCCGGACGTCCAGGGAACGGTCCCGACCATCCACTCGGGAGGAAGAAAACAGGAGCAATACTTCCCGGGGCGAAATCAACGTTATTGCTGGTGGGCCGACCGGAGGAGACTCCAACCGAGCAAGAAAGGCAGGCGTTCGGCAGCTGCAGATCCATACGGTCGGCTGTAGCCAAGAGCGGGCAAGTGGACCGGAAATCACTTTCGGGCCCGGAGACTTGGAAGGAGTAGAAGTACCCCACGACGACGCGCTGCTCATTAAAGCGGTAATAGCAAATTACACCATTCACCGCATATTTGTTGACACAGGGAGCTCGGTCAACATACTATTCAAGAAGGCGTTCGATCAGCTGCAAATTGATCGAGCCGAGCTGCTTCCAATGACGACCCCGCTCTACGGGTTTACGGGCAATGAAGTTCAGCCGGTCGGACAAATCCGGTTGGCCACCTCGCTGGGAGAAGAGCCGCTCAGGAGGACCAGGACAACAAACTTCGTGGTGGTTGACTCTCCCTCATCCTACAACGTCATTTTGGGACGACCGGCGCTCGGCGAATTCCGAGCGGTTGTCTCAACCTTCCACCAGAAGATAAAATTTCCCGTGGAGGACAAAGTTGGAGAAGTGCGGGGAGATCAACTAGCAGCTCGGCGTTGCTATATAGAGATGATCCGAGCAGAAGCTTCTTCCGCTCGGAAGGTCCCCCGAATCGAGGTACACGCCATAACCGAGAAACCTCCTGCTTTAATTTATGATGAAAAGGAGAAAGTTCAGATCCATCCGACCCGATCGGAGGCCACCACTTTCATCGCCTCAGATCTAGAGGAAAAACAGAAGAAGAAGCTGATCCAATGCCTCCAGCAAAATCATGATGTCTTTGTTTGGTCGACACACGAGTTGCCCGGAATTTCGCCTAGCCTAGCGCAACATGAGTTGCATGTCCGACCTGACGCTCGGCCAGTAAAGCAGAAAAAAAGAGATTTTAGCGCCGAGCAGAATGCCATAATCCGGGCGGAAGTAGAGAAACTTCTGGAGGCCGGCCACATACGCGAGGTGCAGTTCCCGAGCTGGCTAGCCAACGTGGTATTGGTCTCCAAGCCGGGCGGCAAGTGGCGAGTTTGCATTGACTTTCGGGACTTAAACAAAGCATGTCCCAAAGATTTTTATCATCTGCTAGATCAGCTGGTGGACTCTACGGCCGGCTGTGAATTAATTTGCATGCTCGACGCCTACCAGGGCTATCAGTGCCGCTCGCCCGCAAAGGTGAGCTTCGTGACTGCCAACGGCACATATTGCTACAATGTGATGCCGCTCGGATTGAAGAATGCCGGGGCCACCTATCGCTTGATGAACAAGGTATTCAAGGAGCAGATCGGAAGGAAGTTTACGTGGACGACATTCTTATCAAATCCGTCCGAAGCGGCAGATCTTTTCAAGGATATGGAAGAAACCTTCCGAACAAGCGCAAATATGGAGTCAAGCTAAATCCCGAGAAATGCCTGTTCGAAAGGAGGGCGTTTCTTGGGGTATATAGTGACCGAGCGGGGGATCGAAGCAAATCCCAACAAGGTGAAAGCTCTGCAAGACATGCTTCCTCCCAGAAACACAAGGGAAGTGCAACGGTTGACCGGTCGGATAACTGCTTTGTCCAGATTCATCTCCAAAACTGCCGACCGGAGCCTGCCGTTCTTCAAGATCCTACGCAAAGCTACTAAGTTCCAGTGGAACGAAGAGTGTGACCGAGCATTTGAAGAGTTGAAAACATATCTGAATTCCCTGCCTGTACTGGCCAAGCCGATCGGAGGCGAGTCACTGTATATGTATTTGTCGTCAACTGAGCATGCTGTAGGCTCAGCACTTGTGAGGGCGAACGGCGAAGAGCAGCCGGTGTATTTTCTGAGCCATATTTTGAAAGATGCTGAATCTCGCTACACCGGGCTCGAGAAGTTGGCCTTTGCATTGGTTCTAGCCGCTCGGCGCCTTCGACCGTATTTCTTGGCCCACACAATCATTGTCCGGACGAACTGTTGAATCCAGAACCGTCCGGACGGCTTATCAAGTGGACGACAGTTAATTGAGTTTGACATCCAATACCAGCCCGCTCGGCGATTAAAGCCCAATCCTTGGCTGATTTTGTGACCGAGGTGCAGAGGCCACGTGGAGAAGATATATGGATGGGTCTTCCACTCGACTCGGATTGGGATATTACTTATCTCACCGCAAGAAGAAAAGATGCACCTATCCGTCCTGCGGACTACAAGGCCACCAACAATGAGGCGAGTATGAGGCCCTTATAGCCGGATTACAAGCGGCACATGTGGGGCCGGTCGGGTAACTCTCTATTCGATTCACAGCGCTCAAGAACTTTCCAAGACCTTTGAAATCAACTGTTCGGCTTAAACTTACCGAGGCCTTTGAGAAACTCAAAGCTACTTTCCGAGAGGTGCTTATTCGGAGATTCCCGAACGGAGAACCAGGCGGCCGATGAGTTGGCCAAACTCATGAGCTCAATAACGCCGATCGCCATTCAGCAGCCAATTGAAAAAACGCTGATGGTGGCGCATGTCGACCGGATGCAAGGCCTCGCGTTTCCATGACCGGAGGACACCTATTATAGAATTCCTCCGTTCGGCACCACACCATCCGATGAATATGCAGCCGGCTCCTCGGAAGAAGAGCCGGTTTACACTCATCGGAGATCACCTTTACAAGAAAGCTTTCTCGCGCCTCTGCTAAAATGTGTGAGCTCGGAGGACTCAACATCCTCCGTGAAGTACATCAAGGATCATGTGGAGGTCATCCGGTCGTTAGCCAAGAAGATCCTTTGGCCGATACTTTGGCCAACTTTACAAGCGTATGCCGCTTGATAAGATCATCCGCTTTCATGCCAGAAGTATCACAACTTCTCCCACCGACCGGCAGAGGAGATGAAGGCATCAACCATCTCATGTCCGTTCGATCAGTGGGGAATGGATATTGTAGGTCCATTTCCGATGGCGACCGGGCAGAGGAAATTTTTACTAGTGGCGGTAGACTATTTCTCCAAGTGGGTGGAGGCCGAGCCGCTGGCAAAGATCACTGAGCAAATGGTTAAAAAATTCATCTGGCAGAACATCATTTGTCGGTTCGGCATCCCTCGCCGATTGGTGTCCGACAACGGGCGGCAGTTCACAGGGAAGATGTTGGAGGATTGGTGCCAAAGCTACGGCATTGAGCAACATTTCACATCCGTGGCCTATCCTCAGAGCAACGGTCAAGCTGAAGTCGCCAACCGGGAAATTCTTCGTATTCTGCGCGCTCGGCTCGACCATTTAGGAGGGAGTTGGCCGGACGAGGTGCCGAGCGTCTTGTGGGCTATCCGAACGACGCCAAAAGAAGGGACGGGAGTCACACCGTTCCATTTGGTATATGGCGGTGAGGCTGTCATACCGGTCGAAGTAGGCGTTGAGTCAGCCAGGATCCAGAACTATGATGATGACAACACCGAACGAAGAAACATAGAGCTGGACTTGGTAGAAGAGGAGAGGGCAAAGGCGTCCGTTCGGCTGATGGCGTACCGTCAGCGGATGAAGCAAAACTACAACCGGCGCGTAATTCCCAGATCGTTCCAAGTCGGCGATCTCGTCTGGAAGAAAGTCAAGCCGGTCGGCAAGCTGGAAGCGCCATGGGCAGGCCCTTTCAAAATCATCGAGAAGCTCCGCTCGGGCGCGTATTATCTGGAGGATGAAGACGGACGGCAGCTAGATAGACCGTGGAGCACGAACCACCTCCAGCCTTACCGGGCAGGGTGAAAGGTGTATCACTGTAAATCACCCTGTGTATTTCATTTTTCGACTAAATACTTGAAATGCAGAGATGAAAAGTCAAAGGAGCGAATATAAGGCATTATCATCGTAGCGCGAAGGCCCCCAGGCCGATCGGCCGGGAGGTTTATGTGGTTAGACTTGTAAGCAAATAACCCGTGCCGTTCGGCCGGAATTAAATTGGTCATGCCAAACGCTCGAAGATCGAAGGCCCCGTACCCTTCGAACGGAGGTATATTATCCGAGCCAAAATACTCGATGAAGTAGAGCCTGAGCCGTGCGGCCAGGAGGGCATTATCCAAGCTGGGGGAAAGGCGAAGAGCAACGCCGAATGGAAGTGTCAAAATTAGCCTTGACGGCCGTCTAGCCCAGACGTTAAACCGTAGAGCCGCGCCGACCGGCTATAAATATCCGCGCCGACGAGCACCGTCGTTAAAGATCGAGAGCCGCGCCGACCGGCTATAAATATCCGCGCCGACGAGCACCGCCGTTAAAAATCAAGAGACGAGCCGGCGTCTATAAACCCTCCGAGCGGAATACCGACGAGCTCCGTCGTTAAAGATCGAGAGCCGCGCCGACCGGCTATAAATATCCGCGCCGACGAGCACCGTCGTTAAAAATCAAGAGACGAGCCGGCGTCTATAAACCCTCCGAGCGGAATACCGACGAGCTCCGTCGTTAAAGATCGAGAGCCGCGCCGACCGGCTATAAATATCCGCGCCGACGAGCACCGTCGTTAAAAATCAAGAGACGAGCCGGCGTCTATAAACCCTCCGAGCGGAATACCGACGAGCCCCGTCGTTAAAGATCGAGAGCCGCGCCGACCGGCTATAAATATCCGCGCCGACGAGCTCCGTCGTTAAAGATCTAGAGCCGAGCCGGCGTCTATAAACGTCCGAGCGGAAGGCCGACCCGGCCCGTCGTTAAAGATCGAGAGCCGCGCCGACCGGCTATAAATATCCGCGCCGACGAGCCCCGTCGTTAAAAATCAAGAGACGAGCCGGCGTCTATAAACCCTCCGAGCGGAATACCGACGAGCTCCGTCGTTAAAGATCGAGAGCCGCGCCGACCGGCTATAAATATCCGCGCCGACGAGCACCGTCGTTAAAAATCAAGAGACGAGCCGGCGTCTATAAACCCTCCGAGCGGAATACCGACGAGCTCCGTCGTTAAAGATCGAGAGCCGCGCCGACCGGCTATAAATATCCGCGCCGACGAGCACCGTCGTTAAAAATCAAGAGACGAGCCGGCGTCTGTAACACCTCCGAGCGGAATTCCGACGAGCTCCGTCGTTAAAGAACGAGTGCCGCACCGACCGGCAATAAATATCCGCGCCGACTAGCACCGCCGTTAAAAATCAAGAGACGAGCCGGCGTCTATAAACCCTCCGAGCGGAATACCGACGAGCTCCGTCGTTAAAGATCGAGAGCCGCCCACCGGCTATAATATCCGCGCCGACGAGCACCGCCGTTAAAAATCAAGAGACGAGCCGGCGTCTATAAACCCTCCGAGCGGAATACCGACGAGCTCCGTTAAAGATCGAGAGCCGCTGCCGACCGCTATAAATATCCGCGCCGACGAGCACCGTTAAAAATCAAGAGACGAGCCGGCGTCTATAAACCCTCCGAGCGGAATACCGACGAGCTCCGTCGTTAAAGATCGAGAGCCGCGCCGACCGGCTATAAATATCCGCGCCGACGAGCTCCGTCGTTAAAAATCAAGAGACGAGCCGGCGTCTATAAATAATCCGAGCGGAATATCGTCGACACTGCGATTATTCGTATTCCCCGCCGATTGTCAGACCGAAGCTATTTTCCGATCGGACTCGAGGTATAAAAGGTTCGGATCGGCTTATAGCGAGCGATTCTGGCTAGCAGCCCAGATTGATATTCGGCCGGACGGAAGAGCTGGGGAAAACACTTCATTCTGGAAGAATGCACCTCGAATGCCCAAGGTATGATGTGATAGAAGACGAGCGGACCGTACAAGTGTTAGCCAGGGAACAGTGCAAAAAGATAGGGTACACGAAAGGAAAGCATTTCATTAAAATTAGAACCTTAGGTCGAGTGGCCTAAGTACAAAAAGGTGCATGTTCAGCCGAGTGGCGAAATTACAAAAATTACTCGATGTAGTCGTAGAGGTCCCTCGGAATGTTGCTCAGGAGCTCCACTTGATCGCCGGCTGGAATATTGGTGGACTCCGAAGAAGGCCCTTCGACTTCGGATAGGTCATAGTGGCCGTAATTGCGGTCGGCCGAGTACATCCGCTCGCAAATTTTCTCCGAGAACTCGGGCGATCGGATGTAACTTTGTCGAGAGCGGCGACTCGGCTCGGCTCGGCATCCCGGTATTCCTTGAAGGTTGCCAGGAGCTTGTCAGGGCCTCATTCAGACGCTCAATCTTCTCCGCATCGGCCGAGCGTGCCTTCTCCCGATCGAGCTGCTCCGTCAGCTCCTTTCAACTTCAGGCCCCGGGCCTCCACGTTTCTTCTCCGATCGGAGATGGTCGTGTTCTTCCGAGTGGTGGCGAGTTATCTTTGTGTCAGCGACTTGACCTCGCCGCCGGACTCGCTAGGCGTGGGCCCGATCACTGTTTTCTTACGCCAGCCCAGCGAGTTTGAGTTTTCTTGACTCTTTTGCAACTCGGAGTAGGAAGGTCCTTGGGAGCCGCTCGGACCACCTGCCGCCCGCAGTTGCCTTATCTCCTCGTCCGCCATAGCCAGACGGTTGGAAACTGCTATCTCTTCCACCCACCTCTGAAACGAGAAGTCGCAGTTGTTAGAAGCCGAGCGGAAATATTTTAGGTAAAACAAAAAACAAAAAACAACGAAGAACTTACCCCCGTAGCCGCTTGCATGTGGCTATTGGCTAAGTTCTGGAGAGGGATCAGTGCTACGCGCGCCCGAGCGTCGGCCCACATCTCGGCGAGGGGCCCTTTCAAAGTAACAGTGTGCTCGGGCACGGTCGTCCGGTCAGCTTCTGGCAGCAACTCTTCAGTCGGAAGATGAAGAGTAACCCGTATTGTGCGGCCGTGACCAGGGATCGCCCGACCGGGATCAGAAGCTGGCGCAGAAGACCGCGAATGGATGGTCGAACGTTGGACTGAACGGCGAGCGGGGGGGAGAGTGTCGACCGGAGTGGCCTCGACCGGAGCAGTCAGCTCGTCCCAGTCAGAAGGCGTCCGGTCAGATGAAATGGTCTCAGGCACCGGCGCCTTCCCTTTCGCAGTCGAGGCGGCCCGGTCAGAGGGTTGGACCGCAGAGGTAGCCGAGCGTAGCGGGGTCTCCACTCGGCGTCTCTTTTGCAGCGGCTGATCCTCCTCCCGAACGGACCCTTCCTCGGGGGCCGTTGGTTCCCTGGAGGGGGTAGCGCCGCTGTCCACATGCTGTTGAGAGGCCTGAGCGGCCGATTCAGCCTGGGTGCCGCTTTCTCCTTCGTGAGAACCGACCGGCTGAATACCCAGCGCCTTCATTTCTTTGGCTGCCACAGCCTCCAGCGCTGCTGCCTTTCTCTTTAGAACGCCGGCCATCACCGAGTCCATGACGATGTCAGCTGCATGAAGAGAAAAAGAAATCAGTTAGCAATTAAAGCAAGTGCCAAAGCAAAGTTCTTACCGAAGCCGGTCGGAAGTGGGGTCCGTATAGGACTCAGCCCAAAAATGTACATCACCCCCTCGTGAAGAAGCTTGTTGATGTCAAGTCGTAGACCGGCTAGTACATTTGCGGCGTGAAGATAGTCCGGTCGGGTCTTGAATTTCTTCAGTTCGGGAGGGGGAGGTAGACTGACTTGCCACTGGGTCGGAAAGTTTGGCTGACTGGGCATGCGGAGGTAGAAATAATAGTCCTTCCAATGTTTATTGGAAGTGGGTAGTTTATTGAAGAAGACCAAACCGGGCCGAGCTTGGAACATAAAGGTGCCCGGCTCGGCTTGCTTAGGATAATAGAAATAAAAGAAGACCTCCGGTCGGAGGGGAATGTTGTGAATCTTGAACAAAACGACAACGCCGCAGAGGAGACGGAAGGTGTTTGGTACTAAACTTCCGAGCGGCACGCCAAAATAATTGCAGACGTCTGCTATAAAAGGATGGACGGGGAACCGCAGACCGGCGGTAAACTGGTCGCGAAAGACACAGAAGCCACCGCGCGGCGGTCTGTGTGGCCGAGCGGCAGGACCAGCTAGGCGAACTTCGATATCCTCGGGGATTTCGAAATTGTCAGCCAAAATATCAAAATCCCGTTGTTCGAAACGAGATCGCATGGTAGTATACCATGGGCCTAAGGATTGTTCTTCGGGATGAGAAGAACTGGCCATGATCGGGGCAGAAGAAATCAAAAAGGAAGTTCCAAAGACGAAGGAATGGAATTTCAAAGACTCGAGCTAGGGGAAGAAATACGGATTAGATACCGGAAAGGAAGGAGGAGAGATCTAAAACCTTACGGAGGGGAGATGAATCGAGGAAAGGCGCCGGAGAGCGTCAGAAGGCAGCAACAAGATCGCCGGAGCTCCACAGCGCAGAGAGCAACAGTAGAGGTAACGGAGGCGTGTGAAGGCGAGAAGGAAACGAAGAATTTATAGGGTGAGGGCCGGTCGGCCTCCACCGTCGGATCCAGGTCACGGGAATCAATGCATACATCTAGCCGTTTATTTCGAATTGCTTCGGTCACATCAAAATATCATGCAACCGCCTCCGTACTCTGATGGCATTGCTCCACGTGGCAGTCAATCATTCGGAGCATTTAATGAAGGTATGATCGACATTGATGTCGAAGATTGGCGCAGAACGCAAGGAGATCCGGCGAAAGCCATCATTGATTCATTCAAGGATACCTCTGCCGCTGACCGGGCGGAGAAGATTAGCATGGAAGAGCCGTTCGGCTAGACTCACAGTCCAGTCAGTCGGACTATGCGCCTCCTTCGACTAGACTTGAAGGGAAGGCAAGTGATCCGGTAGTAAGAGCGGGCCCCCCCCTTCTCTTGCAAAGTCAACGCCAAATGGAAGTCACCGGAACAGCCGCCCACCCAGAGGAGAGTGTGGTCCGACCGGACGGACGGCCATAGGTGGCCGGTCCCACTGGACTGCCGGCCGGCCGATGGAATCGAGTACCCGGAAGGGTCCGGCCGGTTTGCACTTATAGTTGGTAGGCACCCTGTCAAATCGGGGTTCCGACGCTCAGTTAAAAAGGTCATGGACCGAGCTGACCTTTTGACCGATCACAGTCATAAAGCACCCCTGTTTGTTAGTCTCCACAAAGCACAAGTAAACCACTGCGGATGTCCGGTCGGATGTTTAGGTATCTTTCCGCTCGGACTACAAGTTTGGAGCAAAGGAAAGGGCCAGAGGATTTCTTTCTCTGACAACCTGTAGGTTTCACGTGTGTGTCATGCTCCAAATCTTGTGACAGGGGATTCTGCTGTCCCATCGAGGGCATGCTTTGACTGTAGCGATATGGGTCAGGTAAACTTTCTGACAGCCGCGTACCTAGGAAAGGACAGGTAAGCTTTCTGACAGCCGCATACCTAGGATAGGACAGGGGACACTTATGCACCTTGGTACGCGTGCCCAAACCTTTCACAGCTCTATATAAAGAACCTCAGGTTTCATCGACAGAGGATGATGGTATGTACTCTGAGACTTCTGGAGCCACCTTGTTCATCGTGATTTACCTGACTTGAGCGTCGGAGGGTCGTCGCTGGGAATCCCCTTCCCGGCTCGACTTCTGTGCAGGATAGCCGGAGCATCTCGACACTAGTTGGAGACCTACATCAGCGAGCCTTGGAGCGTCACGTGCCCAGCGTCTGTTGACTTCTGGTTCGGACAGGATCAATCATATTCCTTCAGTAACTCTAATAATAACATAAGTTATAAACGACAAAAGAAATATACATGTGGGTAAAAGAAAAATTCCACAGATGATTATTACACATTGCCTAGGAGGTATAATTTCTTTTACTTAACAAACTCTGACACACCGCGCCATCTCATGATTACAAAGATTATATGAGGTGGTATATAAAGGGGGAGTTCTCTTCATGGGAAAGATATTTTCTTTAACATATGTAACTTACTTTCATATACATATTCTTTATTACTTTTCATTCATTGAGCCACCATACACACAGAAGCTCTTCACTAGATACTTCTCATTTCTGAGCGTTAATATTTTGTTAACTTATCTCCGTACGCATAGAAGTAAAAGGAAACTTTATTTTAAAGAAAAAAGTCTTCTACTAATTCATCATTAAGCCACCATACCATCGCTATTGTTTCAGTTAGGATCCATTTTCAAATTAATAATATAGATGGGTAAATTAATAAGCAAATTGCTTTCCCCCCGACACGCCCCCCCTCTCTCTCTCTCTCCCCTACAAATGACCATTCTACCCTATATCTTTTTTTATTTTTTATTTTTTTAATTCATACTTATATATTCATACTTATATATTTTTCATTTTTCATTTTTTATTTTTAATTAATT